>NC_088794.1:2631186-2779443 GCF_011386835.1 Chrysemys picta bellii
GGAGTGGGGAGGCTCTGGTTGGGAGCTTGGGTGAGGGAGGGGGGAGGGGTGCAGGCTCTGGGAGGGAGTTTGGGTGAGGGAGTGGGGAGGGGAGCAGGCTCTGTGAGGGAATTGGGGGGGAGGGGGAGGGGTGGAGGCTCTGGGAGGGAGTTTGGGGGAGGGAGGGGGCAGGGGTGCATGCTCCAGGAGGAAGTTTGGGTTGGGAGGGGTGAGGGGTCGAGCTCTGGGAGGGAGTTTGGCTGTGGGACGGGGGAGAGGTGCAGGTGCTGGAGGGGGAAGAGGTACAGGCTCTGGGAGGGAGTTTGGGTGAGGGACGGGGGAGGGTTGCAGGTTCTGGGAGGAAGTTTGGGTGAGGGAGGGGGAAAGGTTGCAGACTCTGGGAGGGAGTTTGGGTGCGGGGGGGAGGGTTGGAGGCTCTGGGAGGGAGTTTGGGTGCCGGAGCGGAGAGGGGAGGAGGCTCTGGGAGGGAGTTTTGAGGGGAGGGGTAGGGGGAGCGGGGAGTGTCTGGGAGGGAGTTTCGGTGAGGGAGAGGGCAGGGGTTCAGGCTCCAGGAGGAAGTTTGGGTGAGGGAGTGGGAGGGGTTGAGGCTCTGCGAGGGAGTTTGGGTGCGGGAAGGGGGAGAGGTGCAGGCTCTGGGAGGGAGTTTGGGTGAGGGAGGGGTAGGGGTGGAGGCTCAGGGAGGGAGTTTGGGTGAGGGAGGGGTAGGGGTGGAGGCTCTGGGAGGGAGTTTGGGGGGGAGGGGGAAGGGTGGAGGCTCTGGGAGGGAGTTTGGGGGGGAGGGGTGCAGGCTCTGCGAGGGAGTTTGGGTGAGGGAGGGGGGAGGGGTGCCGGCTCTGGGAGGGAGTTTGGGTGCAGGAGGGGGTTTGGGGTGGAGGATCTGCGAGGGAGTTTGGGTGCGGGAGGGGGGAGGGTTGCAGACTCTGGGAGGGAGTTTGGGTGAGGGAGCGGGGAGGGGAGCTGGCTCTGGGAGGGAGTTGGGGGGGAGGGGGGAGGGGTGCAGGCTCTGGGAGGGAGTTTGGGTGCGAGGGGTGGAGGCTCTGGGAGGGGGTTTTGACGGGAGGGGTAGGGTGAGGGGGGAGTGTCTGGGAGGGAGTTTGGGTGCAGGTGGGGGTTTGGGGTGGAGGATCTGTGAGGGAGTTTGGGTGCGGGAGGGATGAGGGGTGCAGGCTGTGGGATGGAGTTTGGGGGGGCGTGGGGAGGCTCTGGTTGGGAGCTTGGGTGAGGGAGGGGGGAGGGCTGCAGGCTCTAGGATGGAGTTTGGGGGGAGGGGGAGGGGTGCAGGCTGTGGGAGGGAGTTTGGGTGCGAGGGGGGGAGGGGTGCAGGCTGTGGGAGGGAGTTTGGGTGCAGGAGGGGGTTTGGGGTGGAGGATCTACGAGGGAGTTTGGGTGTGGTGGGGAGGGTTGCAGACTCTGGGAGGGAGTTTGGGTGAGGGAGGGGGAGGGGTGCAGGGTATGTGAGGGAGTTTGGGTGCGAGGGGGGAGGGGTGCAGGCTCTCGTAGGGAGTTTGGGTGAGGAAGGGCGGAGGGGTGCAGGGTATGCGAGGGAGTTTGGGTGCGAGCGGGGGAGGGGTGCCGGCTCTGGGAGGGAGTTTGGGTGCAGGACGGAGTTTGGGGTTGAGGATCTGCAAGGGAGTTTGGGTGCGGGGGGGAGGGTTGCAGGCTCTAAGAGGGAGTTTGGGTGCAGGGGGGAGAGGGGTGCAGGCTTCAGGAGGGAGTTTGGGGGGGAGCGGGAGGGGGAGGCTCTGGTAGGGAGTTTGGGTGAGGGAGGGGTGCAGGGTATGCGAGGGAGTTTCGGTGCGAGCGGGGGAGGGGTGCCGGCTCTGGGAGGGAGTTTGGGTGCAGGACGGAGTTTGGGGTTGAGGATCTGCAAGGGAGTTTGGGTGCGGGGGGGAGGGTTGCAGGCTCTAAGAGGGAGTTTGGGTGCGGGGGGGAGGGTTGCAGGCTCTAAGAGGGAGTTTGGGGGTAGCGGGAGGGGGGAGGCTCTGGTAGGGAGTTTGGGTGAGGGAGGGGGAGGGGTGCAGGGTATGTGAGGGAGTTTGAATGCAGGAGGGGGTTTGGGGTGGAGGATCTGTGAGGGAGTTTGGGTGAGGGAGGGGAAGGGGAGCAAGCTATGGGAGGCAGTTTGGGGGGGAAGGGGGGGAGGGGTGCAGGCTCTGGGAGGGTGTTTGGGTGCGAGGGGGGAGGGGTGCAGACTCTGGGAGGGAGTTTGCGTGAGGGAGGGGGAAGGGTGCAGGCTCTGAGAGGGAATGTGGGTGAGGGAGGGGGGAGGGGTGCAGGGTATGTGAGGGAGTTTGGGTGCGAGGTGGGGCGGGGTGGAGGCTCTGATGGGGGAGTTTGGCTGCAAGTGGGGGAGGGGTGCAGGCTCTGGGAGGGAGTTTGGGTGCAGGATGGGGTTTGGAGTGGAGGATGTGTGAGGGAGTTTGGGTGAGGGAGGGGTGAGGCGTGCAGGTTCTGGGAGGGAGTTTGGGGCGGAGGTGTATTGGTGGAGGCTGTTGGAGGGAGTTTGGGTGAGGGAAGGGTGAGGGGTGCAGGCTGTGAGAGGGAGTTTGGGGGGGAGCAGTGGGGGAGGCTCTGGTAGGGAGTTTGGGGGGGGGAGCGGTGGAGGCTGTGGGAGGGAGTTTAGGTGAGGGAGGGGTGAGGGGTGCAGTATGTGGGACGGAGTTTGGGTGAGGGAAGGGTGAGGGGTGCAGGCTCTGAGAGGGAGTTTGGGGGTAGCGGGAGGGGGGAGGCTCTGGGAGGGAGTTTGGTTGCGGCAGGGAGGGTTGGAGGTTCTGGGAGGGAGTTTGGGTGAGGGAGGGGGGATGGGGTTGGGCTCTGGGAGGGTGTTTGGGTGGGGGAGTGGTGCGGGCTCTGGGCAGGAGTTTAGGTTCAGGAGGTGTTAGGGGTCGGGCTGTAGGAGGGAGTTTGGGTGTAGGGAATGGGGTCTGGGCTGGGGCAGGGGCTTGGGGTGAAGGAGGGGTCGGGGTACAGGCTGTGGGAGGGAGCTTGGATGCGGGGTGCAGGCTCTGGGCTGGGGCAGGGGGTTGGGCTCTGGGAGGGTGTTTGGATGCGGGGTGCACGCTCTGGGCTGAGGCAGGGGGTTGTGGTGTGGAAGGGGGTGAGGGGTGCGGCGCTTACCTCGGGCGGGTCCCGAAAGTGACTCGCACACCCCTCTGGCAGCGGCTCCTAGGCGAGGGGGCCCGGGGTCTCTGCACACCGCTGCCCGCAGGCACCTCCCCAGCAGCTCCCATTGGCCACAGTTCCAATGGCAGAATCGGCGATTGGGGTGGGGGCAGAGCAGGGGTGGGGGCTTCGGGGAAGGGGTGGAGTGGGGGCGGGGCTGGGGCGGAGCAGGGTGGGGGCTATGGGGAAGGGGTGGAGTGGGTGCAGGAGTGGGGCAGAGCACGGGTGGGAAGAGGCGGGGGTGGGGCAGAATAGGGGCGGGAAGAGGCGGCATGGGGGTGCGGAAGGGTGGTGGCTATGGCGAAGAGGTGGAGTGGGGGTGGGAGTGGGGTGGAGCAGGGGTGGGAAGAGGTGGGGCGGGGGTAGAGGGAAGAGGCTGGGCTGGGACGGAGCAGGGGTGGGAAGAGGTGGGGCAGAGCAGGGGTGGGGGCTATGGGGAAGGGGTGGAGTGGGAGTGGGGCGGAGCAGGTGTGGGAAGAGGCGGGCTGGGGCGGAGCAGGGTGGGGGCTATGGGGAAGGGGTGGAGTGGGAGTGGGGCGGAGCAGGGGTGGGAAGAGGCAGGGTGGGGCGGAGCAGGGTGGGGGCTATGGGGAAGGGGTGGAGTTGGGGCGGGGCTGGGGCGCAGCAGGGGCAGGAAGAGGCGGGGTGGGGCGGAGCAGGGTGGGGGCTTGGGGAAGGGATGGAGTGGGGGCAGGGCTGGGTTGGATCAGGGGTGGGAAGAGGCGGGGCTGGGGCATAGCGGGGCAGGAAGAGGCGAGGCGGGGGCGGAGCAGGGTGGGGGCTATGGGGAAGGGGTGGAGTGGGGGGCAGGGCTGGGTTGGATCAGGGGTGGGAAGAGGCAGGGTTGGGGCGTAGTGGGGCAGAAAGAGGCGAGGTGGGGGCGGAGCAGGGTCGGGGCTATGGGGAAGGGGTGGAGTGGGGGCAGGGCTGGGTTGGATCAGGGGTGGGAAGAGGCGGGATTGGGGCGTAGTGGGGCAGGAAGAGGCGAGGTGGGGGCGGAGCAGGGTGGGGGCTTGGGGAAGGGATGGAGTGGGGGCAGGGCTGGGTTGGATCAGGGGTGGGAAGAGGCGGGGCTGGGGCGTAGCAGGGCAGGAAGAGGCAAGGCGGGGGCGGAGCAGGGTGGGGGCTATGGGGAAGGGGTGGAGCGGGGGTGGGAGTGGGGCGGAGCAGGGGTGGGAAGAGGCGGGGCTGGGGCGTAGCGGGGCAGGAGAGGCGAGGCGGGGGCGGAGCAGGGTGGGGGCTATGGGGAAGGGGTGGAGCGGGGGTGGGAGTGGGGCGGAGCAGGGGTGGGAAGAGGCAGGGCTGGGGCGTAGCGAGGCGGGAAGAAGAGAGGCGGGGGCGGAGCAGGGTCGGGGCTTGGGGAAGGGGTGGAATAGGGGCAGGGCTGGATTGGATCGGGGTGGGAAGAGGCGGGGCTGGGGCGTAGCGGGAAGAGGCGAGGCGGGGGCGGAGCAGGGTGGGGGCTATGGGGAAGGGGTGGAGCGGGGGTAGAGAAGGGGCTCAGCCGGCTGGGGGATCGGGGTGGCCGCTGGAGCAGCAGCTGCATGGGGCATGAGGTAATGTTGGGGAATTTGGTGCCCAAATCCCCTGGTGCCCAATGCAGCTGCATAGTTTGCGTGTGGGTAACAACAGCTCTGTCCAGGCTCTTTGAAATCGTTCTCCGAGTATTCCTGGAGCACGGGCACCACGGGCCCGGACAACTTGCCGCCCCTGTCAAAGAGGACAGAGTTAAGGTTGTGTTGGGCATTTATCCAGGGCCGTCCTTAGGCATACGCAGCATATGTGGCTGCATAGGGCACCTGAAAATTTGGGGCACCCCTGGGTCTTAGTGTCCCGTCCCGCCCTGCCTCTTCCTAGCCCTGTTCTGCCCCTTCCCGCACGCTCCCACCACAGCTGGCTGCTGCAGCCTGGGGAGGTTCCTCCGGGGGGGTCCAGTACTTAAAGTGAAATAGCTGCCAGCCCTGTTGGCACAACCTTGAAACTGTTAAAGAGCCGTTCAGGGGTGATGAGCCATTTCACAGGGCTGTGCCAACCCCCAGGGATACACTGTCAGCTTCTGAATTTACCAACAAAACCGGTTGTGCAGGATTGTCCTATTTCCTCAGAACACGTCCGTCTACAGGACCTTTGGTTCAAAATCTCTCATTAGTGTGTTGCTGGAGCTTATAAAATCACAGCGCTAAAAAATCCTTGCATCGATTTTTAGAGGCAGAATCTGAATATTCATCTTTAGCCTTAAATGCTTGGATCTTCAGACATATCATTTTCTAAATAAATCCTTCGAAAGTCCACCCTTCTCTAAAATACACATGCCAGCCCGGGCAGCCGTCGGGCATACAGGCACCAGTTTAATAATACTACATAGGCCCCATTAATCCTAACAACGGCCCTGCATTTACCGTAACTCTGTATCCCCTGAAGTTCCAAAGGTCGAGTGTTGCTGAGCTCGACATTTCTGAAGGGCACGAGCTGCCCCCGGGCAACCTTAACTCTGCATTCCCAACGGGTTTTGTTGGTGAATTTCCTAGATTTTCTGAGTCCCGGTCCACTGCTCTCTGCACTGAGCCCCACAGTTGCTCTGTGATTTCTAATTGTCCCACTACCACCCCCACCCCCACTCTGTTAGCAGGGTGTGGGGCTAATGGCCACGTGCATAGGTGCCGACTCCATGGGTACTCCGGGGCTGGAGCACACACGGGGAACCAGCAAAGCTCCCTGCCCCACCACCCCCACCTCCTCCCCTGAGCGCACCTTCCCCACTTCTCCTCCCAGTGCTTGCCGCCCTGAAACAGCTGTTTCATGGCATAACAAGCTGTGGGAGGGAGGGGGAAGGAGTGGGAACGCGGCGCGCTCAGGGGAGGAGGCGGGGCAGGGATTTGGGGAAGGAGTCCAGTAGGGGCAGGTAGGGGGCGGAGTTGGGGCAGGGACTTTGGGGAAGGGGTTGGAATGGGGCAGGGCAGGGGCACGAGCACTCACCAGCACTAGGAGAAGTTGGCGCCTATGGCTGCATGTTGCAGAGACAGTCCAAGTAACATGATCAAGGTCACACAGAGCGTCTGTGGCAGAGCCAGGAACTGAACCCAGGAGTCCTGAGTCCCACCGCGACCCACTGCCCCATCCAGCTTACCTGCCCCCGTGTCTGTTCCTGGGGTCTGGGCGTTTCTCACCATGGTTTGTTCATGTGCAGCGATGGGTGCTGCAGTCTGTGTCGGGGTGTGTGTGTCTGAGCAGCAATGGGGGCCCCAATCTCAGTGTCCTTGAGTCAAGACTGTGGGGCTGGGGCAGATGGTTACTGTACAAAGACAATCGCCCCAGTATCCCCCTCAGAGACCCCCAATATCTCCCCAACCTCCACCTCAGAGACCCACAACCTCCCCCCTGAGACACCCCCAATATCTGACCTCAGAAACCCCCAGACATCCTGTGACGTTGTGCAGTCTATATGGTTTTATAAAAACTTGATAATAAGTCAATATAATGTAACTGAGATAGTTTTAGAGAAAATACGGTAATAAGTGAATGTAAGTAACTGGGATATGCCTCATGCAAAAGGTCTCTTGTAAGGTATCATTACAAAGCTTATAATCTACTGAGTGTGATCATCTGATTTGTAGAAATGTACCACTCTTGTATCTAAAACTAGAAATATAAAATGTAACTCTGAGGGCCTATTGTAATTGTGTAAAGTATGGGCCATTAATGATGGTTTGGAATCTTGATGACTCCCATTGTCTGCAGATGGCTGTATTTACCTGTGAGTCTTCCTGTATATGTGTGTGCTGGCAAGTGAGTAATGAAGTCTTGCAGTGACATGTGATCATGTCACCTGAACTGGAATCCATCTTTAACCTGGTGCTTTTCCAGTGAGGGGGGGTGTGTGGAAACCCAGAGAGACAAAGAGTTCCCGCCTTATGCAAAAGATATATAAAGGGGGGAAGAGAACAGAGAAGGGAAGAAGCCATCATGAAGAATCCCCTAGCTACCACCTGAGCTGCAACAAGAGCTGTACCAGGGGAAAGAATTGTGCCCAGGCCTGGAAGGTGTCCAGTCTGAGAAAAACTTACTGAAACATCTCTGAGGGTGAGATTATCTGTATTTAGTTTGATTAGGCATAGATTTGCGCATTTTATTTTATTTTGCTTGGTGACTTACTTTGTTCTGTCTGTTACTACTTTGAACCACTTAAATCCTACTGTCTGTATTTAATAAAATCACTTTCTATTTAGTAATTCACTCAGAGTATGTATTAATACTTGGGGGAGCAAACAACTGTGCATATCTCTCTATCAGTGTTATAGAGGGCGAACAATTTATGAGTTTGCCCTGCATAAGCTTTATGCAGGGCAAAACGGATTTATTTGGGTTTAGACCCCATTGGGAGTTGGGCATCTGAGTGCTAAAGACAAGCGCACTACTGCGAGCTGTTTTCAGGTAAACTTGCAGCTTTGGGACAAGTGATTCAGACCCTGGATCTGTGTCTGGAGCCAAATAGGAGTGTCTGGCTCAGCAAGACAGGGTGCTGGAGTCCTGAGCTGGCAGGGAAAACAGAAGCAGGGGTAGTCTTTGCACATCGGGTGGCAGCTCCCAAGGGGGTTTCTGTGATCCAACCCGTCACAGTGGCGTAGTCGAGCAGGATCTGTGCACAGTTGATTGCTTTGAGATACTGGTAGTGATTTTAAGTGAGTTTTAAGTGTGGTGGCTGGAGAACAGACAAAGTGGTTACTGGTTTGTTATTTTCTGTTTGCTTATTTCGGGAAAGGGAAGTAGGGACAGAAAAAGAAGCAAAATAAGTAAGAATGAAGATCAAAAGAAGTTAAAACTACACAAGTTGCAAATTGCCCAGAAAGACTGAACAATGGGCGCTGGGAATGTCTCTGTTAACTAAGAAGCCCCTGAGCTGAGTGCATCTCAGTTTCAGTGAACTGCAGATGGGTGTGGCCCAACCTCTGTCTGTGCTAAAGCTGACTGGGGTGTCTAATTTAGCAAGACAGGAGTGGAGGGGTGCCTGTTCTGGCAGGAGGGTGTTCTCTGTGGTATCCCAGCTCATCAAGTGATGGTCTCAAGGGAAGACAAATGGAAATTGATGTACAATTTGCCTGGGGAAAGCCTGACCTGGAAAAAGAAAAGGCTGCCCACCAGCCTGGACTTAAGAGACAAAGCAATTAAGACCCAGAAGCATGACCTGGCTGTAATGGAGTGGAAGAGGTGCACAGAGACATGTATCCTGGAGCTGGAAGTTGGGGTCCTGGTGACTGCTGCGGTGGGAACAAACCCCAAGGACTCTAGCTGGAAGCAAACCCAACCTGAGTGAAAGGGGGGGGATTTTGCTGGCCAGCGAAAGGTCCCTCATAGCTGGAAGCTGTGAGCCTACAGCTGGGTCAGGGTCTCTTTCCCTTTTGGGGGACACAGGAGTGTCTGCCCCATAGGGGAGCCCAAAAATGAATTTTAGGTATACTGCCTCCGCCATGGTCAGTGTCCAAGTCTCTGGCAGTAAGTTCAGGAGGAGGGTGTGACGTTGTGCAGTCTATATGGTTTTATAAAAACTTGATAATAAGTCAATATAATGTAACTGAGATAGTTTTAGAGAAAATACGGTAATAAGTGAATGTAAGTAACTGGGATATGCCTCATGCAAAAGGTCTCTTGTAAGGTATCATTACAAAGCTTATAATCTACTGAGTGTGATCATCTGATTTGTAGAAATGTACCACTCTTGTATCTAAAACTAGAAATATAAAATGTAACTCTGAGGGCCTATTGTAATTGTGTAAAGTGTGGACCATTAATGATGGTTTGGAATCTTGATGACTCCCATTGTCTGCAGATGGCTGTATTTACCTGTGAGTCTTCCTGTATATGTGTGTGCTGGCAAGTGAGTAATGAAGTCTTGCAGTGACATGTGATCATGTCACCTGAACTGGAATCCATCTTTAACCTGGTGCTTTTCCAGTGAGGGGGGGTGTGTGGAAACCCAGAGAGACAAAGAGTTCCCGCCTTATGCAAAAGATATATAAAGGGGGGAAGAGAACAGAGAAGGGAAGAAGCCATCATGAAGAATCCCCTAGCTACCACCTGAGCTGCAACAAGAGCTGTACCAGGGGAAAGAATTGTGCCCAGGCCTGGAAGGTGTCCAGTCTGAGAAAAACTTACTGAAACATCTCTGAGGGTGAGATTATCTGTATTTAGTTTGATTAGGCATAGATTTGCGCATTTTATTTTATTTTGCTTGGTGACTTACTTTGTTCTGTCTGTTACTACTTTGAACCACTTAAATCCTACTGTCTGTATTTAATAAAATCACTTTCTATTTAGTAATTCACTCAGAGTATGTATTAATACTTGGGGGAGCAAACAACTGTGCATATCTCTCTATCAGTGTTATAGAGGGCGAACAATTTATGAGTTTGCCCTGCATAAGCTTTATGCAGGGCAAAACGGATTTATTTGGGTTTAGACCCCATTGGGAGTTGGGCATCTGAGTGCTAAAGACAAGCGCACTACTGCGAGCTGTTTTCAGGTAAACTTGCAGCTTTGGGACAAGTGATTCAGACCCTGGATCTGTGTCTGGAGCCAAATAGGAGTGTCTGGCTCAGCAAGACAGGGTGCTGGAGTCCTGAGCTGGCAGGGAAAACAGAAGCAGGGGTAGTCTTTGCACATCGGGTGGCAGCTCCCAAGGGGGTTTCTGTGATCCAACCCGTCACAGTGGCGTAGTCGAGCAGGATCTGTGCACAGTTGATTGCTTTGAGATACTGGTAGTGATTTTAAGTGAGTTTTAAGTGTGGTGGCTGGAGAACAGACAAAGTGGTTACTGGTTTGTTATTTTCTGTTTGCTTATTTCGGGAAAGGGAAGTAGGGACAGAAAAAGAAGCAAAATAAGTAAGAATGAAGATCAAAAGAAGTTAAAACTACACAAGTTGCAAATTGCCCAGAAAGACTGAACAATGGGCGCTGGGAATGTCTCTGTTAACTAAGAAGCCCCTGAGCTGAGTGCATCTCAGTTTCAGTGAACTGCAGATGGGTGTGGCCCAACCTCTGTCTGTGCTAAAGCTGACTGGGGTGTCTAATTTAGCAAGACAGGAGTGGAGGGGTGCCTGTTCTGGCAGGAGGGTGTTCTCTGTGGTATCCCAGCTCATCAAGTGATGGTCTCAAGGGAAGACAAATGGAAATTGATGTACAATTTGCCTGGGGAAAGCCTGACCTGGAAAAAGAAAAGGCTGCCCACCAGCCTGGACTTAAGAGACAAAGCAATTAAGACCCAGAAGCATGACCTGGCTGTAATGGAGTGGAAGAGGTGCACAGAGACATGTATCCTGGAGCTGGAAGTTGGGGTCCTGGTGACTGCTGCGGTGGGAACAAACCCCAAGGACTCTAGCTGGAAGCAAACCCAACCTGAGTGAAAGGGGGGGGATTTTGCTGGCCAGCGAAAGGTCCCTCATAGCTGGAAGCTGTGAGCCTACAGCTGGGTCAGGGTCTCTTTCCCTTTTGGGGGACACAGGAGTGTCTGCCCCATAGGGGAGCCCAAAAATGAATTTTAGGTATACTGCCTCCGCCATGGTCAGTGTCCAAGTCTCTGGCAGTAAGTTCAGGAGGAGGGTGTGACGTTGTGCAGTCTATATGGTTTTATAAAAACTTGATAATAAGTCAATATAATGTAACTGAGATAGTTTTAGAGAAAATACGGTAATAAGTGAATGTAAGTAACTGGGATATGCCTCATGCAAAAGGTCTCTTGTAAGGTATCATTACAAAGCTTATAATCTACTGAGTGTGATCATCTGATTTGTAGAAATGTACCACTCTTGTATCTAAAACTAGAAATATAAAATGTAACTCTGAGGGCCTATTGTAATTGTGTAAAGTGTGGACCATTAATGATGGTTTGGAATCTTGATGACTCCCATTGTCTGCAGATGGCTGTATTTACCTGTGAGTCTTCCTGTATATGTGTGTGCTGGCAAGTGAGTAATGAAGTCTTGCAGTGACATGTGATCATGTCACCTGAACTGGAATCCATCTTTAACCTGGTGCTTTTCCAGTGAGGGGGGGTGTGTGGAAACCCAGAGAGACAAAGAGTTCCCGCCTTATGCAAAAGATATATAAAGGGGGGAAGAGAACAGAGAAGGGAAGAAGCCATCATGAAGAATCCCCTAGCTACCACCTGAGCTGCAACAAGAGCTGTACCAGGGGAAAGAATTGTGCCCAGGCCTGGAAGGTGTCCAGTCTGAGAAAAACTTACTGAAACATCTCTGAGGGTGAGATTATCTGTATTTAGTTTGATTAGGCATAGATTTGCGCATTTTATTTTATTTTGCTTGGTGACTTACTTTGTTCTGTCTGTTACTACTTTGAACCACTTAAATCCTACTGTCTGTATTTAATAAAATCACTTTCTATTTAGTAATTCACTCAGAGTATGTATTAATACTTGGGGGAGCAAACAACTGTGCATATCTCTCTATCAGTGTTATAGAGGGCGAACAATTTATGAGTTTGCCCTGCATAAGCTTTATGCAGGGCAAAACAGATTTATTTGGGTTTAGACCCCATTGGGAGTTGGGCATCTGAGTGCTAAAGACAAGCGCACTACTGCGAGCTGTTTTCAGGTAAACTTGCAGCTTTGGGACAAGTGATTCAGACCCTGGATCTGTGTCTGGAGCCAAATAGGAGTGTCTGGCTCAGCAAGACAGGGTGCTGGAGTCCTGAGCTGGCAGGGAAAACAGAAGCAGGGGTAGTCTTTGCACATCGGGTGGCAGCTCCCAAGGGGGTTTCTGTGATCCAACCCGTCACACATCCCACATCAGAGACCCCCAATATCTCCTCAACCTCCCCCCTCAGAGGCCCCCATTATCTGACCTCAGAAACCCCCCTGACATCCCCAGATACCCCAATATCTCCCCAACATCTCCCTGAGAGACCCACAACCTCCCCTGAGACCCCCAATATCTGACCTCAGAAACCCCCAGACATCCCACATCAGAGACCCCCAATATCTCCCCAACCTCCCCCTCAAACACCCCCAATATCTCCCCAACCTCCCCCCTCAGAGACCCCCAATATCCAACCTCAGAACCCCCCGACATCCATCAGAGACCCCAATATTTCCCCAACATCCCCCATCAGAGACTCCCAATATCTCCCCAACCTCCCCACTCAGAGGCCCCCATTATCTGACCTCAGAAACCCCCTGACATCCCCAGATACCCCAATATCTCCCCAAATCTCCCTAAGAGACCCACAACCTCCCCCCTGAGAGACCCCCAATATCTGACCTCAGAACCCCCCTGACATTCCCCATCAGAGACCCCCAATATCTCCCCAACCTCCCCCCTCAGAGACCCCCAATATCCAACCTCAGAAACCCCCTGACATTCCCCATCAGAGACCCCCAATATCTCCCCAACCTCCCCCCTCAGAGACCCCCAATATCCAACCTCAGAAACCCCCCGACATCCCCCCTCAGAGACTCCCAATAGCTCCCCAACCTCCCCCCTCAGAGACCCCCAATATCCAACCTCAGAAACCCCCCGACATCCCCCCTCAGAGACCCCCAGCATGCTCCCGACATGATCCCCTCAGAGACCCCAAACACCCCACTCAGACCCCCAACATTCTCCAGCAGACACCCCCAATATCCCCCTTCAGAGACCCCCAATATCTCCCCCACATGCCCCGCAGAGACCCTCCAACACCCCCCCCAGAGACTCCTCAACAGCCTCCCTCAGAAACCGCCCAATAGCCCATCTCAGTGACCCCCAGCATGACCCCATGATCCCCTCAGAGCCCCCCGACAGCCCCTCTCAGACACCCCTCCCCCCGGGACCGTTGGGGCCGTTACTGCCCCTCCCCCGCCCTGCGCTGCCGCCTCGAGCTGCTTCCCGCGCCGCAGAGTGACCGCTCCGGAGCCGGCCCCAGCGCTCACTGGGGGCGGGGCCTTGGGGGGATGTCGGGGGGGCCTTTAAGGGGGATAATGGGGCGTCTCTGAGGGGGCATATTCGGAGGGTCTCTGAGGGGAGATGTGGGGGGGGTCTCTGAGGGGGGATATTGGGGGTCTCTGAAGGGAGATGTGGGGGGGGTCTCTGAGGGGGGATATTGGGGGTCTCTGAAGGGAGATGTGGGGGGTCTCTGAGGGGGGATATTGGGGGTCTCTGAAGGGAGATGTGGGGGGGTCTCTGAGGGGGGATATTGGGGGTCTCTGAAGGGAGATGTGGGGGGGGTCTCTGAGGGGGGATATTGGGGGTCTCTGAAGGGAGATGTGGGGGGTCTCTGAGGGGGGATATTGGGGGTCTCTGAAGGGAGATGTGGGGGGGTCTCTGAGGGGGGATATTGGGGGTCTCTGAAGGGAGATGTGGGGGGGGTCTCTGAGGGGGGATATTGGGGGTCTCTGAAGGGAGATGTGGGGGGTCTCTGAGGGGGGATATTGGGGGTCTCTGAAGGGAGATGTGGGGGGTCTCTGAAGGGAGATATTGGGGGATCTCTGAGGGGGCATGTTGGGGGGTCTCAGGGGGATATTGGGGGCTCTCTGAGGAGATATTGGGCATCTCTGAGGGGAGATATTGGGGGGCCTCTGAGGGGGCATGTTGGGGGGTGTCTCAGGGGGATACCTTTGCCCAAGGGAGGAGAGGGACGGGGTATCACAAGACAGGTGGGGTGTAGATGGGGGTGCTATATGTCCTCACGCATGGTTATATCATCCAGTTCATCTCGCTCCCCCTCCCTCCTTCATCCCTCTTCAGGGTCCTTCTCCCAGGAGCCTTTTACAAACAGAAATGGCCTCGCTGCTCCAGCTGGGAGCCATGGAGGAGCTGGCTCAGGAAAACAGAGGAAGGGGTTTTACTCCTAGTGTCTCCTCATTCCGAAGAAGAAAGCGGAGCAGGGGAAGGGGTCTTCAAGCCGTCCTAGACCTGAGGAAACTCAACCAATACATGTACTGCCTCAGGTTCAGGATGGAAACGTTTGCCTCCACCATTCCGTCTCCCTCAAGGCTGGACCGTGGCTCTCGACTGGCAGAACGCCTACTTTCCTATCCGCCATCCACCCAGCCCACAGCAAGTTCCTCAGATTCATAGGGGCGCATGAGCAGCCAGTCATCCAAGAACAGGTAGACATTAAGTCCCAGCTTCCTTAGATGTGCTGCCACCAGGCACTTTGTGAACACCCTGCTGCCGCGGAGAGTCCAAAGGACAGTATCCTCTCCTGGAAACGGCTGAGCTCCCCTGTGGATCTTAGTTGCCTTCACACTGGCATGCAGAGTCAGTGAGATCCAGGCCCTCACGGCTGGGCTGCTCTACACGTCATTCCACAGGGACAAGGTGGTGATGAGACCAGGTCATCCCCTAGGAGGTCTCCGAACTCCCCTTGAATTTTTCCCAAAACTGCACCTTTCTCTGGGGGGAAAGAAGCTTCACACTCGAGATGTCTCCAGAACCTTACTTTACTACCTGGACAGTGTGACAGATATTGCAACCCCAGGCAGTATCTTTGGGAACCATGCTATGAAATCTATGGCAGGTTTGTATGATTATCTTCTGCTCTGTGGAACATGTTAACGGCTCCCCCAGGAACTAACAACAACGTGGGGTGTTGATTACCCCTATGATTGTTAACAGCTCCAGAGAGGCACCACCCGCTGGAGAGGTTTGTATGTGCTGGATCAGGCTGAGTTTTCCAGAGACTAAAGGCTTTTGTTATAAAAGGCTGAGTTTAACCAGCTTTGTGGCCTCTTTTTGATCCAGCAAACAGACAGGACTTTTGGTCCAAGGGGCCCGAGTCTGAGGAAGAGTTGGGATTTTAGCCTGCCAGGGCCCCTTTGGGCTGATGGCAGATTTCCAGTACATTCAGTGTCCCTGTAAATCCATGTACTGTTTACATGTTTTCTCTGGAGGCTTTTATCCTGAATAAGTGAGCTTGCTTTGGAAACACCATTTGGGTCATTGGTAAATCACTTGTCATGTCTATGAGAGTAACCATGGTGCAGGTGCTGGCCTTAAGGCAGACTGGCTGCTGGGGATATCCCAGTGAACTACAGGGGGCTGCACCCGAAAGCTCCAGTCAGAAGGGTGTGGGACACGGGCCCCTGCCCAGACAGAGGTGACAGCTGGAGATCTGAGACCTGAACAGGCATTTCTACAGCAGGCCACGGAACGGGTCAAAGGTGCAGTTACCCTGAGACTGTGCCAGACAGGACCCAGCTCTTCAGACTTTCTCCTCACCTCCTTTCATCCCAGAAAAACAACAAGGAGTCTGGTGGCACCTTAAAGACTAACAGATTTATTTGGGCATAAGCTTTCGTCTCCCACAGTATTCTTGCCGCCAAGTTAAGGAAGTATGGGCTGGATGAATGGACTGTAAGGTGGATAGAAAGCTGGCTAGATCGTCGGGCTCAATGGGTAGTGATCCGAAGAAGTGAGGTTTTTACTCACGAAAGCTTATGCCCAAATAAATCTGTTAGTCTTTAAGGTGCCACCAGACTCCTTGTTGTTTTTGTAGATACAGACTAACACGGCTACCCCCTGATACTTTCATCCCAGAGACGCTCCAAGTGGATTACTCGGCGTATCTCCACCTGGGACCAGCTGTACGGTAAGTGACCATTTTTTTTGGTTTTCAGCTCAGAAATTTCAGTTTTAGATTATTATTATTATTGCCCAAAAGTCAAAATATTCCACAGAAACAACCCCCCAGTTTCTGACCAGCTCCGTTAAAAACCACTTTACCTGCCCAAAGGTTTTGAAAATTCTGGCCTTAAGTTCTTCCCTCTTTAGAGTCTAGAGGTAAGAACAAGGCTGGGCCAAGAAGGAAACATTAAAAGGGGATTTTTATAGGCAGGTTAGGATTAGTGAAAGTGAAACCGAATGAGAGTTAGCAGGACAAAACTGCCCAGAGAAAAACCCTGAGCTGCTTGTTAAATAGCCCCATTGTGAGATAACTACCGTCAAGATTTATTGACCATAAACTACCAAATATGGGATCTGCATCTGGCGGGTTTGAATACTTTCCATTTTCTGGTGACTACGTGACTTGAGGGAGAAGGTTCATTCTATGATAGCCGATGAGATTGCAGGGATCTGCATTTCGTACAGCATTCCTGCGCTCTTATTGGCTGAGACATTCCAGTCAGTATAATCCCAGACAGACTGAACATCTATATAAAATCCATACGAGTTCCAGATCTTCAGATCTTCAATCAAATCTGTAGCTGCAAGTGCCTGGTTCTCTTCGAGTAAGTTCTTCTCCATGGTTATTACCATAGTCATTAGATGAGATAACTGGGTGTGAGGAAGCAGCGTTAGCTAGTGACTAGTGCAGGAATGAAAGATCTTGGGTTTCTCTCTGCTTTGACTTTAACTCCCTGTGTGAGTTTGGGCAAGTCACGGAATCTCTCTGCGCCTCCCTTTCCCTATGTATAAAAACAGGGATCATGATACTGATCTTCATTTGTAAAGCCTATTTGAGAGATTAAAGCTGGTTAGAATGTTTTTAAAGGAACAGTTTAATGTCAACATTTTGGCCTTTTTTCAAAAAAAGAATTTTTGGTCGAAGTGTGTAGGTTTTTTCCAAAATTTTCCTTTATAAAAAAATTAGAACTTTCAATTAAAAATGTGGGTTGTTCTGAAAAATGGCGTTGTGACATTCTATATCTAGGGGGAGCATCCTGTAACCCCCATATTCCTCATCTGTATATAATTGTGATCTCGCATATAAAGCAGGCCTTCTAAATATCAAGGGAGAGGTTATGATCTACTGAAAGTCATTTCTCTATTCATATATGTGTATCATTAATGCATATGAAGTTATGAGAATTATGTTGTATGGTTGTCACTAAAACATGGTGTAAGTTGGGGAATCAGCCAGTTATTAGCTCCACAGAGGCAACAGCAAGGAAAGTAACCAACATCCGGGTGGGGAGTCAATCGACCCATCAACAACCATTGTCTAGCAAGGGAGCTACAATGCAATGACTCCCCTTCATGAGGCCACAGCAGGGGAATTCCTCAACCTTGCCTGGAGACTCAGCAATGCCCCCAGACATGCCTGGACTTGTGTTCTCCAAGTACACGGACTGAGGGTATAAAACCGAACACAGGGGGCCCATGCTTGGCCTTTCTCCTTCACCCACCTACACCGCACGCAACAAGGACACTCTTAAGACTCCAACAGAGGAGACTGGCCCAGGTTTCAAGGGTGAAGTCTGTGTACTATGAACTGCAATATCCACTGGGGTGAGTAAAACTGCTTAATCTAGATGTTGCCCAGTCTAATAGGATTGAGAGTTTAAACTGTGTGCTTATATTTTATTTCTTTTGGTAACTAACTCTGACTTTTTGCCTATCACTTATAATCACCTAAAATCTATCTTTTCTAGTCAATACATTTGTTTAACTGTTTATCTTTACCAGTGAGTTTGTATGAAGTGTGTGGTAAATCTACTCAGGCTTTGCAAAGGCTGGTGTATATCCACTTTCCACTGATGAAGTGGTGAACCAATTAATACATTTGCACTGCTCATCTTGAGCAATGCAAGACAGTATATTTCTGAGGTACAGTGCTGGGAGCTGGGGGGAGGTGGCTGGTGCCTTTCTCTGTGTGATTCATGAGTGGTTCTGGGAGCATTCATGCAATCTAGCTGGGTGTGTGTTCATCTGATTCTGGGGCTGGAAGAACCCAGCCCTAGGGAACTGAGGTCCTGCAGATGGCTCCATTGGGAAGGACCTTGCAGCAGGGAGAAGTAGAGCTCCGTAGGTAACAGCTCCTGGAGGGGTTGTTACCAGATTTGCCCATTATTTTGGGATACGCTTATTTATTAGGGTTAGTCTTCTGGGGTGGGGGTGTTGTTCTGTAATTCTATCAATGTACTGCTTGTGTCACTTGTGTTCTCCTACGGAGCTCTACTTCTCCCTGTTGCAAGTCCTCTCTCAATGGAGTATCCTGCTGGACCTACGTTCCCCAGGGCTGGGTTCCTCCAGCCCCAGAATCACACACACACACACACACACACACACACACACACACACACACACACACACACGCTAACAGAGCGTCTCTGAGAGGACTGGGTTAATCAGCACTCCCAAGCTGTCACCCTCATATGCCATGGGCACTGCACCAGAATAGAGCACATCTGAGTAGGCTCGGTTGAGCAGCACTTTCAATCTCCCACCGTCTTATGTCCCAGGTTCAGCACGTCTCTATCCCCACTTTCACGTTACAATTATTCTGGTCGTAACCCACTTGATGAGCAAACCCCACGGGATTTTTGGGTGCTGCAGGTATCTTTAGCTGAGGTACGAGGAGCCTTGCTGCAGAGCGAATGGGGAAGCCAAAAAACACCAACGAGGGGGAGACACAGAGAGAGAGAGAGAGAGAGAAGCAACCATCTTAACCATGAAAGTTATTTATTGCCAGGTAATAACCATACAAGGGGAGCCAAACAAACAAAACAGTTATAATATTAAATCTAACTTACATTTGATTATAAAAGTCAGGTTTAGAAAACGATAACTGATCACACAGGTCAGGGTCAGGCGGCTACACCTAGAGAGAGAGAGAGAGAGAGTTGGGTTCTCACCACTCCATGAAGCTTGAATCGATCGGGGTCCCAGGTGGTGGTGGTAGCTGAGGTCTGGAGTGCTGGAGACAGGCAGAGACAGTCAGGAGAAGATGAAGCCCCATTGGAAATGATGCAGATTTTGGATCCAGGCATCAGAGCACTTACTTCAGTATGGGTAGGGTATGAAGGGAAAGAGCAATGGCTCAAGGGAGAACACTAGATTTGTTTGTGGGTAAACTGATGGCTCAAGGGAGAATACCAAAGTTGTTTTGTTCAGGCTAGACAATGGGAGCTGACCATTCCTGGCTGTGGGCGGTGTTCTTGGAGGGAGCTCACAATGCAATTTTGGATACCAATAAAGGATTCATGACTAGAATTGGTGTGATGACTACTGAGCTGCGTGTGGGCAGGCGTGGGTTCATTAACATCTGGAGCAGAGATCCCCCATCATGCAGTGCGTCCCTGCCTTTCTGGTCCCAGAGTTCCTTGCAGTTCTTGCCTTGGAATCTCTGTTCTCCATTCTGTATGCTAATGGAGATGCCTCCTTGTCCCATCTTTGATGCAAATGAGGCCAGGGGGAGTTTCCTTAATCTTGTCACCCTTGTCCCAGGGGTTTAGATATGTATCCCACGGCCTTTTCATTGCTTTTTGTAAGTCTTTCTTCTGATGGGTTTTGGTTCAAGCAGAGGCTGGGGTGGGGGGGAAGGTCTTTCGTGAGTCAGTCAGGCTGGGTACCTTGCCCTGGTTCCCCAAGAATACAGAGGTGATAGGTAACAAGTCCCCCCGTTGATGGGGTGCTTGTGCTGAGCGAGTATCCCCATCACATCCTTACTCCTTGATATCAGCTCTGATCTTCAATCCATTGCAGCTGCTGCATCAGTCGTTGGATCCAGCAAACCAGTAGAACCCCAGACCAATTGTTAGTATAATGGAAACCGATGATTACTACAACGGGGTGAAGCAGGATATTCAAAAGACCTGTTGCACTGGAACTCCACCCAAGCAAAGCCTCCCAGCAGGAGTGATGGCCTGTGTTTTTAACTGTAGCTGCCAGCCTAGAGATTGCCTGGTTGTGGTGTTGAATCTCGAGTTTGCTAGTCTTCCCCAAAGTTCGGAGCCTCTGTAGCTCAGCTTGTAAAGAGGGATGAGTTAATAGTCCCTTAATGGCAGTGAGACTCATTCCCAGTGAAATGGGGGAAACCTCCTTGTAGAGCTCAGGATAGGCATTTAAATGTTGTACAGTCCATATAGGCACAGTAAGCTTAATATCACAACTAACAATGGTGGTTACATTACAGAAACAGCAATTAACGTAAGGCACCATGGGTTGAATCCAATGTCCATTAATCAGTACAATATTACATCTCGTTCTTATGCACATGCTTTACCAACATAGACAATAACAGACCCCTCTTCCTGGATAACATCGAAGGAACAGTGAGATTTATTCCCAGGTTGTGGGAAGAAACATTCATCGTGTTCCTTTAATGCTTGGTCTTCACAGATACAGCCCAGACCTTCTTTTCTCCTACACCCCTTTACATTAACTCTGGTCCACACATTATCTTTCTGCCAGGCCCAAGTGTTAGGATCTCTGGAGTACATTACTCAGTTATAATTAATCTGTAATCCCAATGGGGCTACTGGGTGGATTACTCTAATTTCTTTGCCTACCACAGTTATCAGGAGTAACTGCAAGCTTTGCTGGTAGTGATTGTATGAAGCGTTAACTAGTCTCCACCAGGTCCGGAGGACTAATTCTTCCTCCGTTACATGGGGCCGAATCAAGTTGATTGCCTCCATGGGAATTTGTCCTGCTATGGTTTGCCGAATCATTCCCATGACTACGTTCTGGGTGACAGCCTGAGCTTGCTCACATGCGGAGGTCAATGAGACATTATTCTGGAGGGATTGTACACCAGACATCATTAACTCTTCATCTTTTTCTATGAGTCTTTCCCACCCTGGAAATACCTTACTTATTAACTGCTGTTCCTCACTGAACTGTTTCAAAGATGCTGTTAATGGGATTCCCATCTTTCCTATATTTTCGGTGGCATATGATAGTTTATTAGCCAGAACTTCTATGTTTGTTGCATCAACTAAAGAGATTCCTGTTCCTACAGGTGCAGTCCAATCACTTAATTCCCTTTTTACTCTATTTACATGGTCGGCCCCTTGCCACATTCTTACCCATTCATCCCAACCCTTATGGCTAGTTCCAATCAAGGGAGCGCATGCAGGTGCTATGTGAGAGAGATTCATGCCTTCTAAGTGGATATGAACCTCCTTCAGAGAAGTCTGAGGTTGAAGAACCAAATGTTCTTGTTGATCCAATTTCAACACATGGGATCCTGAAATTGTGGCTCTTAAATGTTGGAGGGGAGCGAGGTTTGTGATCAGAGGTTAAAATTTAAAACTGTTTTTTGTTGTTGGCCCAGTTCCATACTGCACAATCCGGGCTCATGGAATCCCTCTGAAATGGCAATATGCCCATAGAGTTTAAACCAAATTGCTGGCATGAGCTCGTCATCATGTGTGCCCTTTAATGGAACTACCCAGTCTGGGGGACCTTGCTGAGTCAAGTCATGTCCAGCTAAAGTCCAGTTCAGTGGTTCCCAGTTTACGAGGAACCGTGTGATATTCTTGCCTGCTGGCGTGATCAGAGACAGCTGCAGTTCATCTCCGGGTAACAGAGGTGTCTGGGTTCCAATGACAATGATGACACGTAGGGGCATGGTTGTTCCCCAAACAGCGGAGGAAACCTGGACTATCCTGCACCTTCCGTCACCCAGGAGGCTGTCACTGGGTGTGTTTGATGGTGTATGTCCCGTTCGAGACCACAACGGCTTACAGAAGAATGGGAATGAGTCTGGTGTGGTCTTAGTTTCATAACAAAACTTGAGTGACTCCCCAGTGGCACTCTGCATGCTATTGGCAATGCTTTCCCAGGGGCAACCCGAGGAGTTGCCGACAGTGTAAAACTGTTCCTTCTTGTTAGCCAAGAAGGGTGGCTGGCAGGATGGAGAAGACAGTTGTACTATTCCTTGAGGGTCAGGTGGTTTATCCTTCCATTCTTTGAGCTGTGAGGGATGAAACCATTTCTGCCAGGGTTTCCCATTTTTCCCATTCAGGATTTCTACCTGATAAACACTGGGGCTGGCCTGATTCACAATAAAGCAGCGGCCATCCCAGGTGTGTGTCAAAGAGAGCTCCTTCGCTGAAAACCTTCTGTACATCACTGGTTGGCCTAATTCCCATATTAAAGGAGGTTTTCCCCAGCCTAGTTTTTTGTCGATGTTTTGCTGTACTATGCCTAGCTGTGCTGCCACTTGCTTGTGTAAAGCAGCTATTGTCTCCGCTAAGGTTTGTACCCATTCATCCGTTACCCCCTTCCCTTCCCAGGCACTAGGCAGTTCCACTCCTAACCACCAGCTTTCAGGCACGCGCATTTCTCTTCCAGTCATAACTTCAAAAGGAGAGTACCCATGTATCACCTTAGAGCCTCTTAGAGCCATTAAAATGATTGGTAGCTTTTCATCCCAATCCCTCCCTGAGCTCTTTACTTGTTTTTTCAAAGCTTCCATTAGTGTGCGATTGGTTCGTTCAACTTGTCCAGAGGATTCAGGGTGTCCAGCTATGCAGAAACATTGCTTGATGCCTAAAGCCTTACATAGCTCTTGCAGAACATCTCCCACAAAATGGGATCCCAAATCTGAATCAATTACTCTGGGAATGCCCATTCTTGAGAAAACTGTGTTAAAGAGCTGTTTAGCAGGGACTGAGGCCGTATTGGCTTTAGTAGGGATAGCTTCCACCCATTTGGAGAAGGGATCTACTATTACCAGGCAGTATTTATTCCCTCTACTGGGGGTGGGTAAAGGGCCTATGTAATCTATCTGAATCTGGGACCAGGGACCCTCTATTTTTTGGTGACCAAATGCATTCTTTTGAATTTGGCGATCAGCATTAACCATGGCGCACTGCAGACAGTTATCACACCATTGATCTATATCTGTTTTCATGCCTGGCCACCATCCTGTATCTTTAACCCTATTTAAAGGGTTTTCCTCTATGCCCTTGCTTATGCACAAACTGAATCAGGCCCCGTACCTGGCTGGGGACTATCCAGTGCCTTTGACCACCTTCATCCACTGTCCACCAGACATCTCCAGCCTGCGCAATCCTGTATTTTCCTGTGGGATCTTTCCCTGTCTTGGCTAAGGACTGGATTTCTGTATCCCCATCTTGAAGGGTACTTAAGTCCAAGGTATCTATTCCTTTGCCTAAAGTTTTCCCCCGGGTAGTTACTGCCTCTATTTGTTCTACCTGGTCAGTGTCTCTAGTGTGGTTACTAGTAGCAGCAGCTTTGGCTAAAGCATCAGCTCGGTTGTTCCAGTGAGATTCTTCTGAGTGATTTTTCTGATGTCCCTTTATGTGAGTCACCAGGTGTTCCTAGTTTTTTCCTTGATAACCTGTTTCATCAGTGGGTCTCCCTTCGGAGATCCACCGAGGACTTAGAATGTTACTGATGCTCCTGTGTCCACTAGAATTGGGCTAATATCCCTGGGTTCCCCAGTGTAGCCCTCACTGTGGGTCAGTGAACTTTGAAAAGTTCAAACACCTGAAGGAAGAAAAACAGCCGGCACAGAGAGCTGTGAGCATCTTCTTCGCCTAACACAGATACTTGGGCTCGTGTCTGTACTTAAATATTCTAACCTAACTTCATTTGGCTTTGGATTTATCCTGGGGGAACAGAGAGTCTGCTTAAAAACCATGAGGTCAGACTGTCTCAGCTCCAGTGATGCGGGACAGTCTCCATGGGAGGCTTTACCTAAAACTGATCAAGACCAACGTATCAACGGGGGGGTGACAAGTAGCTGACTGGAGAAGACCACCGCGGAGGGGCAGGCTATACACAACGCTCGGGGGCACCTGACACGCCATACGAAGCAAGCCCGTAAACTGAGTTTGGCCAGGTTGGAGAAGAAGCGCATCGAGCATCAGGAAAAAGATGTAGATGCTGGGTCAAGGCCAACTGTGGGCTAGACTCACCTTATGCTAGGTTCCAGGGCAATGTGCTTGGAGAAGAACAAACTAAACTAAAGCTGAGCTTGCATGCAAAGAAGACAGAGGGAAGGTGGCAGGGACTGCTGCAGAGCTAACCTCAGAAGGTCACTGTTTGCTTGTCTCCTGGCCGGGTCTAGATCTCAGCGTGATGTTGATCTACACGTGACTTTGGGAAGGTATGAGTTCTCCGTGGTACCACCATTGGTGTTCGAGTGCCACAGAACAATGCACATGTGCCAGGCGAAAAGCAAACTAAGACCCATCTTACATGGTCTTCCTAAGCCGGTGCCTACTAACAGCGGGACCAGTACCTTGTGCCAGCCAGAGGCCATTCAGCTCTAGTACAAGCTCTTGACAAACCAGAAACTGCTGGAGATTTGGCTGAACGCTTTGTGATGAGGCTACAGAGAAAACACTGGACCTTCGATAAAGTCCACCTCACATTTGACACACGATTGAAAATATTACCAGAAAGAGGCGAGTCCATGGTATTGCCCCTGTCCAATACAAAGTCACGGGCTCTACCAATGTCTCCAATGTCACAGTGAAGGAGCTACTGTCTCGCACGTGCATGGAAGACGAGTTAGCCACACACGTTGCAGGAAAAACGCTCCAGCATGCAGCAAATTGGCCAAAGAATTTCATCGTTGTGCGGTGCAATGACACTGCTGCCTCGCACTGAGCAGCGGCGTTTCTTCATTGTTCCCACGAGTAGGCAGGTACTAAAATGGTCTCACGGGCCACCAGTGCCACCGAGGGTTTTCACGCAAGCCCCTGTTCTGTGAGATGCTGTCCAAGACGTCAGCAAGATTCCTGCTGCCGGGGACCAGAATTGCTGGCTCTCCTTTGGAAACGTGGAAAAGGCTTGCAGGATCCCTTGGAACGTATCGTTCTGCATCCTTTTCCGTCTCCTCCTTATCTGGGCGAGCTGGCGGAGGAGCTGGTGTGAATGGAGAGACTCACCTGGGCACATTTCCAGCTGCCAAAGACACAGTGCACAGAGGTACGGTTGTGCGTATATTCACGAGATAAATGGAAATGCAGTACACTGAACTCACGCCCCTTGAGCCACATCAGTTGCAAGCGCTGCATTCTCACTTCTCCTTGGGCTTCGTAGAGCTCGGCCGCAGGCCCGGCCATGGCGAGTCCAGCCCATGGGAGAGGAGGTGAGTTGGGGAACCAAGAGGGCGATTGCGCATGGGCGTGAGCATATGCGGATAGGGCAGTGGAAGTGAATCCTGTGACCATTTCCCACCGGCGCTGGGATTTTAGCTGATCTGTCACGGCTGAGGGTAACTGAGGCTGAAAGGGGGCAGCTCCCTGCAGGCGTCCGGCTGCACCCCGGGGCCGTATGCTCCTAGCCTGGATGCTGCAATGGTGCCTGCTGAAGTAACCGCTGAGTGGCGTGGGGAAGTGTCCGATCGCCGGGGAAGAAATAAGGCAGCCCATCTCCAGAAAGCTTGGGCAGAGGATTGCAGCCTCTCTGGGAACGTTTCATCGGGATCTCAGTGGAGGATTCACAGGACAGCCCTGTGCACATAAACAAACTATTCTGTGTGGCCCCCGCTGCCTAACTCCACGGGGGGACGAGAAGCAGAGAGCAGCTCTGCCTCTGGTGGTGGTTTCACCACCTCTTGTAGTCTGAGTAACAAAGAGTCAATCAACAGACGTGTCCCGCTGCTTGGGGGGTTCCAGCCCTGCCAATTTCACCCGAGCTGGACCATAAGGACTGGCTGGACTGCCCGGGAGTCAAAACCTGTCCTGGCTCACGGCACCTCTGGATCCCCTGGGTGCCTGCCCCCCATACGCCTTCTCCTCTTCCATCGCCTCCTCCTCACTGTTCACGCCATGGGCCTGTGACTTGTGCTCCCCCGAAGTATCCAGGGGCTCTTGGGGGTGGTGGTGAGGTCTCCATGGAGGAAGCGCTGCGGCCCCTGGGGGAGGGGGGGCACAGGGCTCCATGCCCTGCCCTTGCCGCGCCTCCAGGTACCTCCCCCAAAGCTCCGATTGGCTGCGGTTCCCCGTTCCTGGCCAATGGGAGCTGCGGGGGGCGGTGCTTGGAGGCAAGGGCAACGCACGGAGCTCTCTGCCCCCCTCCCCGGGGGCCGCAGGGATGTGGTGCCGGCTGCTTTTGAGAGCGGCGCGGGGGGCAATCCCACGGGCCGGATCCAAAGTCCTGAGGAGCCAGATCCGGCCCGTAGTTTGCCCACCCCTGGTATAGCGGGTGAGTTACGTCAGCGGGAGCAAGACTGTAGTGTAGACACTGACATAGTTAGGTCAACATAAGCTGCCTTGCGTCAACCTAACTCTGTAGTGTAGGCCAGGCCCTATAGTCCTTCACCTGGCCAAAGCTTTTGAAAAATTTGTCCCTACGTTCTTCCCTCTGTAGTCTCTAGAATGAAAAAAAAGACTGAATCAAGAGAGAAAAATTAAAAAGAGGAGTTTTATAGGCAGGGTACAATTAGTAAAAATGAAAGTGAAAGCAAATGAGAATGAGCAGAACAAAATGGCCCAGGAAACCTCTCTGAGCTGCTTGTTAAATAACCACAGAGTGAACTAAAGACGCTCCAAGAAAACCACTGTCAAGATGTATTCGCTGTAAACTACCAAATACGGGAACTTCACCTGTCCGGGTTTCAATATTTTCTGGTGACTACGTGACTTGAGACGGGGGGGAGGGGGGGGTGTCTCGTTCTGTGATAGCCAATGAGACTGCAGGGATCTGCGCTCTTATTGGCTGAGACATTCCAGTCAGTATAATCCCAGACAGACTGAACATCTACATAAAATCCATACGGGCCCCAGATCTTCAGATCTTCAATCAAACCTGCAGCTGCAAGTGCCTGGTTCTCTGCGGGTAAGTCCTTCTCCATTGGTGTTATCAAAGTCTTTAGATGAGATAACTGGGCGTGAGGAAGCAGCGGTGGCTAGTGACTAGGGCAGGAATGAAGGACCTTGGGTTTCTCTCTGCTTTGACTTTAACTCCCTGGGTGAGTTTGGGCAAGTCACGGAATCCCTCTGCGCCTCCCTTTCCCTATGTATAAAACAGGGATCATGATACGGACCTTCATTTGTAAAGCCTATTTGAGAGATTAAAGTTGGTTAGAATGTTTAAGAACATAAGAACGGCCGTACTGGGTCAGACCAAAGGTCCATCAAGCCCAGTGTCCTGTCTGCCGACTACGACCAATGCCAGGTGCCCCAGAGGGAATGAACAGAACAGGGAATCATCCAGTGATCCCTCCCCTGTCGCCCATTCCCAGCTTCTGGCAAACAGAGGCTGGGACCATCCCTGCCCACTCTGGACCTATCTTCCATGAATCTATCTGGCTCTCTTTTGAACCCCGTTATAGTCTTGGCCTTCACAACATCCTCTGGCAAGGAGTTCCAGGGGTTGACAGTGCATTGCATGAAAAAATACTTTCTTGTGTTTGTTTTAAACCTGCTACCTATTAATTTCATTTGGTGGCCCCTAGTTTTTGTATTATGAAAAGGAGTAAATAACACTTCCTTATTTACTTTCTCCATACCAGTCATGATTTTATAGACCTCTATCATATCTCCCTTAGTCACCTCTTTTCCAAGCTGAAAAGTCCCCGTCTTATTAATCTCTCCTCATACGGAGGCCATTCCATACCCCTAATCATTTTTGTTGCCCTTTTCTGAACCTTTTCCAATTCCAATAGATCTTTTTTGAGATGGGGCGACCACATCTGCTCACAGTATTCAAGATATGGGTGTCCCATGGATTTATATAGAGGCAATATGATCTTTTCTGTCTTATTATCGATCCCTTTCTTGATGATTCCCAACATGCTGTTCGCTTTTTTGACTGCCACTGCACATTGAGTGGATGTTTTCAGAGAACTCTCCACAGTGACTCCAAGATCTTTCTTGAGTGGTACCAGCTCATTTAGACCTCATCATTGTATATGTATAGTTGCGATTATGTTTTCCAATGTGCATTACTTTGCATTTATCAACATTAAATTTCATCTGCCATTTGGTAGTCCAGTCACGCAGTTTTGAGAGATCCTTTTGTAGCTCTTCGCAGGCTGCCTGGGACTTAACTATCTTGAGTAGTTTTGTACCATCTGCAAATTTTGTCACCTCTCTGTTTACCCCTTTTTCCAGATCGCTTATGAATATGTTAAATAGGACTGGGCCCAGTACAGATCCCTGGGGGACAACACTATTTACCTCTCTCCATGAAAACTGACCATTTATTCCTACCCTTTGTTTCCTATCTTTTAACCAGTTACCAATCCATGAGAGGACCTTCCCTTTTATCCCATGACTGTTTATTTTGCTTAAAAGCCTTTGGTGAGGCTTTCTGAAAATCTAAGTACACTATATCCACTGGATCCCCTTGGTCCACATGCTTGTTGACCCCCTCAGAGAATTCTAGTAGATTGGTGAGGCATGATTTCCCTTTACTAAAACCATGTTGACTATTTCCCAACAAATTATGTTCATCTATCTGTCTGACAATTTTGTTCTTTACGATAGTTTCAACCAATTTGCCCAGTACTGAGGTGAGGCTTACTGGCCTGTAGTTTCCAGGATCACCTCTAGAGCCCTTTTTAAAAATTGGCATCTCATTAGCTATCCTCCAGTCATTTGGTACAGAAGCTGATTTAAATGATAGGTTACAGATGACAGTTAGTAGTCCTGCAATTTCACATTTGAGTTCCTTCAGAACTCTTGGGTGAATGCCATCAGGAACTGGAGGTTTATTACTGTTTAGTTTATCAATTTGTTCCAAAACCTCCTCTAATGACACCTCAATTTGGGACAGTTCCTCAGATCTGTCACCCAAAAAGAATGGCTCAGGTTTGGGAATCTCCTTCACATCCTCAACAGTGAAGACCGATGCAAAGAATTCATTTAGTTTCTCCACAATGGCCTTATTGTCTGTGAGTGCTCCTTTTAGCATCTCGATCGTCCAGTGGCCCCACTGGTTGTTTCGCAGGCTTTCTGCTTCTGGTGTATTTAAAAAAAATTTGCTATTACTTTTGGAGTCTTTGGCTAGCAGTTCTTCAAATTCTTTTTTGGTCTTTCTAATTATATTTTTACACTTCATTTGCCAGAGTTTATGCTTCTTTCTATTTTCCTCACTAGGCTTTAACTTCCACTTTCTAAAGGATGCCTTTTTGCCTCTCACAGCTTCTCTTACTTTGTTGTTTAGCCATGGTGGCTCTTTTTTAGTTCTCTTACTATGTTTTTTAATGTGGGGTGTACATTTAAATTGAGCCTCTATTATGGTGTCTTTAAAAAGTTTCCACGCAGTTTGCAGGGATTTCACTTCTGGTGTTGTACCCTTTAATTTCTGTTTCACTAACCTCCTCATTTTTGTGTCGTTCCCCTTTCTGAAATTAAATGCTGCAGTGTTGGGCCGCTGTGCTCTTTTCCCTGGCACAGGAATGTTAAATTTAATTATATTATGGTCACTATTACCAAGCGGTCCAGTTATATTCACCTCTTGGACCTGATCCTGTGCTCCACTTAGGACTAAATCAAGCATTGTCTCTCCCCTTGTGAATTCCAGGACCAGCTGCTCCAAGAAACTGTCATTTAAGGTGTCAAGAAGCTTTACCTCAGCATCCCGTCCTGAGGTGACACGTACCCAGTCAATATGGGGATAGTTGAAATTCCCCATTATTATTATTGAGTTTTTTATTTTAATAGCCTCTCTAATCTCCCTGAGCATTTCACAGTCACTATCACCATCCTGGTCAGGTGTCTGTAATATGCCCTACTGCTATATTCTTATTTTCCAAGCATGGAATTTCTATCCACAGAGATTCTATAGCACAATTTAGTTCATTTAAGATTTTTACTTCATTTGATTCTACGCTTTCTTTCACCTATAGTGCCCCTCCCCCACCAGCACGACCTGTTCTGTCCTTCCGATAGATTTTGTACCCTGGTATTACTGTGTCCCATTGATTATCCTCATTCCACCAGGTTTCTGTGATGCCCATTACATCAATATCTTCATTTAACACGAGGCACTCTAGTTCACCCATCTTATTATTTAGATTTCTAGCATTGGTATATAAGCATTTTAAAAACTTGTCATTTTTTGGCTGTCCCCTATTGCATGACATAATTGAATGGGACTTATTTTCATGTGACTGTTTCTCATCAGATCCTCCCTGTATTTTATCATTTTCCATCCTCTCCTCCTTATTAGGACATAGGGAATCTCCAGTTATAGATCCTCCCATAAGGGATGTCCGAACCACATGCTGCTCCGCACCTGTCAGCCCTCCCCCAGCCCTTAGTTTAAAAACTGTTCTACGACCTTTTTAATTTTAAGTACCATCAATCTGGTTCCATTTTGGTTTAGGTGGAGCCCATCCTTCCTGTATAGGCTCCCCCTTTCCCAAAAGCTTCTCCAGTTCCTAATAAATCTAAACCCCTCCTCCCTACACCATCGTCTCATCCACGCATTGAGACCCTGCAGTTCTGCCTGTCTAACTGGCCCTGCGCATGGAACTGGGAGCATTTCAGTTAAACAAGCTTTTAAAATGTTTTTTCATTCAACAAATTTTTAAAATATCAGAAATGTAGCCTTTTTTGAAAAACAGAATTTTTGGTGAAAATGTTTAAATTTTTTCCAAAATGTCCTTTAAAAAAATTAGACAGAAACTTTCCATTAAAAATTTTGGTTGGTCTGCAAAATGGGTTTGCAATTTGTTTTAAGTTTTTTCTTTTGTTGTTGTTTGTACCACCCCCGTTGCAACCTAGCATCAACTTTTCAACCGAAATGTGAAATCAGTCTCACTGCAGGCACAGGCAGCAGCATTTGTCTGTTGTTGTTTACGTTGATAAAGTGTCACTTAAAATATCATTAGTGATATCGCATCAGTAGTGGTATTGGTGTGTGATGGGGCGTCTGTCCCACACTGGCCCATAAGGGGTTAATAGAGCCCTAGGGAGGCTGTGCAGGAGGCATCCAATCAGAGAGGGGGTGCGAGGAGCAGCCAATCAGGGCCCGGCTGGCCTATATAAGAAGAGCTGCAGTACAGGGCAGTTGCAGTCACTCCCTGGAGCTTGAGGAGGGAGGACTGGCCGCCTTGCAGTCTGAAGGCAACAAGCACTCTGTACAGAGCCATGCTGCAGGCAGAGACCCGGGGAGCTAAAGGCAGCTCCTGGTGGGCTGCAGGGGTCTGCAGGCTGAGGCCCTGAGACAAGGGCAAAGAGGGTGCTGGGGCCGCAGGGAAGTGGCCCAGAAAGATCTACAGAGGAGTCGGAATGGACGCAGCAAGTGCTGGCCATCTACAGGGTCCCTGGGCCGGGACCCGGCGTAGTGGGTGGGTGTGTTTATTTTGCTCCTTGGCATGGCACCTCATTGAGTTAGCAAAATTTCCCGCTGTGATCTCAGCTTGTACCTAACTAAAATGTCATGAGATCGGCTTACCAGCAGGAAGTTTTAAAATAGAATAAATTTGGGGTTCTTTTTATTTGCCTTCATGATTTTGAGCCTTTAGGGGTCACATTTTCAATTTCTTCTCCACATCTCAGACAGCTAGGAATGTAGTTTTTAGTTAGGGAGTGGGAGGAAAGTGAGATTCTCCCACGATCACATGCCTCCAGGAGCTGGGGCTTTAAGAAAAACAGAGTTGGCAACACAGGCCTTTTCTTTGCAACCTTTTCTCAGCTCCCTATTGAGATCCTGAAGTCCCTCTGTCTGTCTGGAACAGCTTCCTCAGTGCATGGTATGATCAGCCCCTAGTACCTCTATCTGATGGTGGGTCCCATCTGAGGGAGTGTGATCCACCGTTTCACTGAGGTCACTGCCCAGCAAGAGAGCATCTTCCTTGCCTGGAGTATGGGAGCGGCCAGTTCTGAGATGGGCCCACTCTACAATGTTTCCTTGACGTCATGTCTACATAATTGAGGCAGCGATTCTGGCCTCAAGATATTCTGGGTGGGCTCTGAGGGCCACCCGCTGCCAACATTTTGGACAATTACTGGAGTGAGCTTGTTGCTTACGTGGTAACACCCTTTGGCTCAATAACTGCAAGGTTGAAGGCTTTTCATTTCCAGGTAGGGTATCACCTTGTTAACTGCACATGTCCAAAAGATAATTGTAATAAACATGTTAATGATTAAATCCATCAGGGATTAACGTGGAGGTGTGTTTGCTAGGTATAAAACAGAGGCAACAACATCCCCAAATCAGCTTAGTTCTTGTCAGTCAAATCGGCTGGATCAACTTGAGACGAGCCTTGGAACTTGAAATCAACTATGGACGCCCCGGTAGGTAGATTTTTCCTATTTGCTCTAATGATCGCAGCACAAGCATTCCCCCAACCCACCCACGTTTTTTTAAAAGTCGTAATTTGATCACTGGTCACCGTGAGGGGTGATATTAACTCAAGAGAATAAGGAAGAATAAATTGAATTAGCAGTTAAAGAGAAATGCAAAGTCTGGGGTCACGTGTCCCTCAGGCTGGAGAATAGAAAGGCACGTCCAAAGGTTCAAAGTGACCAGTTCCTATCACTTTGTCACTGCATCCACGTGCTGTACCAGATATATTGTATCAGGAACACCAGACGCTCCTTAGAAGTTGGGGGGCCACCAGAGCCCAAACCATGGCCCCATCCCCCACTCCACCCCTAATTTTGTCATGTTTGGGTTGGTGGTGGTTGTACCTGAAACACCTTAAAACTATTGCATGACATAGTACTTTTTGGATTAGAATAGAACCCAGGAGTCCTGGCTCCCAGCCCCCCTGCTCTAACCACTAGACTTCCCCTTCCCCCCAAGCTGGGGATAGAACCCAGGAGTCCTGGCTCCCAGCCCCCCTGCTCTAACCACTAGACTTCCCCTTCCCCCCAAGCTGGGGATAGAACCCAGGAGTCCTGGCTCCCAGCCCCCCTGCTCTAACCACTAGACTTCCCCTTCCTCCCAAGCTGGGGATAGAACCCAGGAGTCCTGGCTCCCAGCCCCCCTGCTCTAACCACTAGACTTCCCCTTCCCCCCCCGAGCTGGGGATAGAACCCAGGAGTCCTGGCTCCCAGCCCCCCTGCTCTAACCACTAGACTTCCCCTCCCCGCCGAGCTGGGGATAGAACCCAGGAGTCCTGGCTCCCAGCCCCCCTGCTCTAACCACTAGACTTCCCCTCCCCCCCGAGCTGGGGATAGAACCCAGGAGTCCTGGCTCCCAGCCCCCCTGCTCTAACCACTAGACTTCCCCTCCCCCCCGAGCTGGGGATAGAACCCAGGAGTCCTGGCTCCCAGCCCCCCTGCTCTAACCACTAGACTTCCCCTTCCCCCCGAGCTGGGGATAGAACCCAGGAGTCCTGGCTCCCAGCCCCCCTGCTCTAACCACTAGACCCCACTCCCCTCCCAGAGCTGGGGAGAGACTCAAGCATTTAGAGGCAGCATTGCCCGGTATATAGAGTAACAGACCAGGGCTCAGGACACATGGGGTCTCTTCCCAACTCTGCTACTGACTATTTGTGTCGCCTGGGGCAAGTCATTTCCCCTCCCTGGTCCTTTGTTTCCCCTCCCGCTCTTTGTCTGCCATTTCTACTAACTGTGAGCTCTTTGGGACAGTGACTGCTGCTCATTGAGTATCTGGGCAGCGCCTGGCATGATGGGGGCCCAGGTCCGTGTAGCGCCCAGTGCAGCGGGCTGCAGTCTTGGTCAGGAGGTCTGTGCAGCACCCAGTGTGACGGGGCCACTCTCAGTCAAGGGGGGTCTGTGCAGTGCCCGGGTCCCTGATCTTGCTCTGGGGGTGTCTGTGATGTGCCCGGCCCCATGGAGGGCCCCAGTGTTGGTCAGGGTCTTTGTATAAAGCAATGGGGCCTGGAGAGACTCTCAACTGCCTTCTGCTCTCCCACCAGAGCGATGAAATGTGGCCAAGGAGCAAAGCTACCAAGACTGGCCCCGGGGACAAAGTGGCACCAGGTGAGTGAGGACGACTAGCCAGAGACCAGGCATCTGACCCTGCACAGACCCAGCCAAGGGGGGAGCAGGGGCAAGAATGGAGGAGCTGGAGGGGAAAGTGGGGGGAGATGGAGAGGAGGGAGGGAGGAGCTGGGGAATGTGAGGAGGGGGGAGCTAAAGGGGACAGAAGCCAGGCCTCAGCCCCCCCAACAGGAGGTCACAGCTCCCCCCACCCTTGGAGTGGTGCAGGGGGAAATCTGGGGGGTTAGGCCTATAGGATCATCAGGGGTCTCCAGTGGGCTAGTGTGAGCTCCCAGGCCAAGGAGGGTGAGCGTGGGACACAGAGGACAGCAACTCGGTTTCCCCCCTGTAGCCCTTCAGTGCAGTCCTGGCTATCACGGCAGGTGGAGAGGGGGCTGCTGGCCAGCGCGCTGGGTAGAACAATCCTTAGGGTCTCTCGTCCCACCGGGCCCCAAAACACGTCCCAGACTGGGTATAACTGTGTGTTAACAGGAGGGGCGCGTGTTAGACACGGGGGGTAACTCTCCCACTCTACCGGCACTGGGGAGGCCCCGGCTGGAGAGCTGTGTCCAGCCCTGGGCGCCGCGCTTTAGGAGAGATGGGGGCAAACTGGAGAGACTCCAGAGGAGAGCAACAAAACTGATCAGAGGTTTAGAAACGCTGACCTATGAGGCAAGGTTAGAATAACTGGGCCTGTTTAGTCTGGAGAGAAGAAGACGGAGCGGGAACCAGATAACAGTCTTCAGCTAAGTTACGGGCTGTTCTACAGAGGACGGGGATCAATTGTTCTCCATGTCACAGAAGGCAGGACAAGACGTAATGGGCTTAATGGGCACCGAGGGCAATTTAGGTTCGATATTAGGGGAAAGTGTCTCACTCTAGGGGTTAAGCTCTGGAACTGGCTTCCAAAGGAGGTCGTGGGATCCCCGTCACCTAAGTTCTCTCTAAGCCGCACAGCAGGCTATCAAGGGCTGCACAGGTGGGGAGAGGCACCTCTGTCCTGGCCCCAGGCTGCTTCAGCGAGAGAGGGCTGGGGGAAGTCTTCTCTCCCCGGGGAAGCCTGCACCCCAAACCCCTCATCCCCGGCACCCCCCAGAGCCTGCACCCCTTCCAGCACTGCAACCCTCTGCCCCAGCCCTGAGCCCCCTCCCGCACCCTGAACCCCTCATCCCCGGCCCCACCCCAGAGCCCTCACCCCCCCACACCCCAACCCTCTGCCCCAGCCCTGAGCCCCCTCCCACACTCTGAACTCCTCGGTCCCACTCCCATCACGCATCACCTCCATATTGGTGCACATAAAATTCATTCCGCACGTGGACATAGAAAATTAGAGGGAACATTACCCGTCACTGGAGGATTTTAGGAACAGGCTCGACAAACCCGTCAGGGCTGGTCTAGGGTTACCTGCCCCCGTGCAGAGGGCTGGTTTAGTTGACCTCTTGAGGTCCCCTCCTGCCCCACATCTCTAGGATTCTGTGATTCTATAACAGGGATCCATCAGCTGGCACTGAGATGCGGCCACCTCTGGGATGGGGCAGCTGTTTCTACACCCCACTGCCAGCAGCACAGCGCCCTCTAGTGCCGCATGACTGGGGTGTTGGGGCCAGCACTGACGGAAAGGGGAGAGCGCCCCTTACTGAGCCCCCTGCTGGGCTCCCTCCAGCACCGTGTCCCCTACCACCGCACTGACTCCATGGCAGAGTCACTCACAGTGCTTTCCAGGGAGATCTCCCCTCCAAACCACGACCCGGCCCACTCCTGCTTAGCATGAGACGGGCTGAGCTCACAGCAGGGGTCGGACATCTGTGGCCCTCTCAAAAATCAATATCAGGGGACGGCTGTGATGGAAACAGCCATAAACCTGCAGAATAAAACCCTTCCCCCGACCCTCTCTGCCTTTCCCAGTGAAGAAGGAGGATCTAACCCTGGACCCAACCACGGCCCATCCCCAGCTGGAGATCTTGAAGGACGGGAAGGCGGTGAAATGTGGGACTTCCACAGGGAACGTCAGCTGTGGCCCAAGGAGATTTGACACAGCCAACTGCGTAGTGGCCCAGCAGAGCTTCAGCGCGGGGCAGCACTACTGGGAGGTGTCCGTGGGCCAGAAGCCGCGCTGGAACCTGGGCATCGTCTCAGACCAAGCGGAGAGACGGGGCAGATTGATCCAGATGAAATCCTTATGGCCGGGGTCTGGTGAGGTCTGCACCGAGGGCTACTGGCTGATCGGCTACAACAAGCAGAAGGCCGGGAAGCCGTACTGGGCGTTTGACACCAACCCGATGCCCTTTCAGTGCAACCCCCCACCTAAGAAGATCGGGGTCTATCTCGATTACGCGGGCGGGGAAGTGACCTTCTACAACGCCGATGACCTCGGTAATTTGACCCCCCTGTACTCCTTCTACAACGCTGACTTCAGGAGCGCCCCCGTCTACCCCGTCTTCGACCCCTGCTGGCACGACAACGGGAGCAACACTGAGCCCCTTAAAATCCTGTGAGCAGCTGATTCGCTAGTGGGGATGGGGACCAAAGCAATCGCACCCTTGGGGCTACCCGCATATACCTCGGGCTAGCCAGCTTCACAGCACTGCTCTGAGCCGCACTAACCTCACCCAGCGACCAGGCAAAGCCGGCACGTTTCGCTCAGACAGGCCGGGGCGCTGGGACGGGGCAGTGAAAAAGCAGCGAGCTGAGACCATGAGATACTCGCTCGCTATGGTACATTCACCCTCCTTCCCAGAGCTATTGGAGCGGTTTTCCCTTCAGCAACCCACCCCTCCAAGCCCCTTCCTCCAATGGGTTTGTCTTGACTAGGGTAAAAAATGTTTCTTACTATCACAGCATCTCAGGTCTGGTCTACACTGGGGGGGGGGGGGGGGAATCGATATAAGTTACAAAACTTCAGCTGCGTGAATAATGTAGCTGAAGTTGACATACTTAGATCTACTCACCGCAGTGTCGTCACTACGATGAGTCGACTGCTGCCGCTCCACCATCGACTCCGCCTCTCACATGGTGGAGCACCAGAGTCGACGGGAGAGCACTTGGCGGTCGATTTATCGCGTCTTCACTGGATGTGATAAATCGACCCCCGCTGGATCGATCGCTGCCCGCCAATCTGGTGGGTAGTATAGGCAAGCCCTAGGTTACCCCTTCCAAAGCCAGGGAAGGACCCCAGGAGTCTTGGCTCCCAGCTCCCCGCACACACACACTCTAACCACTAGACCCCACTCCCCTCCCACATTGGGGGGAGAACCCAGGAATGAAATCCAGATTGCATCTGGTGTCGTCATTCGCACCTGAGCAAAGTGCCCATAACACTCCCATCCAGAGCATGAATGAAGGGACGAGCTCGTGGGGAGGGGTGAATTCTGCTCTCACACACGCTGATGTACGTCAGGAGTTACCCATCAGGGACCTCAGGGCTGATTCCTCTCGCTCTCCCCAGTGCAAATGAGGAGTGACTGCTGGAGTCACTCCCAGGCAAAGCCAGTGTCAGAGCGAGGACAGGGAGATTCGGAGTTGACACTGGATTGGATTTACACTGATCCACAGTGCACTGGCCGCCGTATCTCTTCATACTGCAGTCATCTGCAAACTGCTGTTGCCCCTTGCTGCCGTGGGCACTGAGCTCCAGCCCAGGGCTTGTGCTTCTCTGATGATTTTATTTTACTTTGCTCAATAAAGAAAAACATTTGCCATAATTCCTCAGAATCCTGAGTCGTGACTCAGTTTCTCCATCCACATCCCTGGGAATCCGGAGCCTGCTGAGACCTTTCCTCAGTTTAACCCTTGCGCTGCTGCAGACATGTATACTGTGACGGGGTCCCCCGGGCACAACCTGGAACTGGGGTACCACTTTGCCCTCTTCACTCTCCAGCCTGGGCCGTCTCTCACAAGGCTTTGCTAGTGACAAGGAGCAAACCCCTCCGGGCACTGTCCTCTCACAGCATGTGGAGCCCCACACCCAGCTGGATTGCATAAATGCTCCCTGAGCCACTCACAAATCACACAGAGAAAGGCACCAGCCAATTCCCCCAGCTCCCAGCCTTGCACCCAGAGCTGGACTGTCTTGCCTGGTCAGAAGCCCGACCAGTGTAAATTTTTAACCCAGTCCACCCCTCCCTCCATGTGGAGAGGACACGAACTAGCCTTTGTAACCTGAGCTGAGATTTCCCGAGCACCACCGGGAAAATACACTGTTTTAGGTAAAATATCAAACAGATAATTAACTCCAGAAAGACGTTAAGTGATTATAAGCTGTAGGTACAAAAGGTCAGCGATAGTTACCAGAGAAAATAAAAGGTAAGCGCACAGTCTAAATCTTAAACCTTAGTACACTGGGCAGTATTTCGATCAAGCGATTTTCTCACCCCACTGGATGTTACCGTTCTTAACACACAGGCCTCCCTCTCAAGCCTGGGACCAGTCTCCTCAGTTTAAGTTTTCATCTTCTCACTGTTCTTGTTGCTTCCAGCGTACGTGGGGGAGGAGACAGGCCAAGGCCGGCTGCCACTGTCCCCTATTTTATACCCTCGGTCCACGTGCCTAGGAGACACTTACCCGGACATGATGGGCTTTGCTGAGTCACAGGGTTGAGCAATCCCCATGGTGGTCTTGTGCAACTGAGTCAGAGAGTTGAGCAGTCCCCATTGTGTGGTGCTTGGGCAGCTGTCATTGAATTGTAAATCCCTTGATGACACCTCCCCTGCTGATTAACGGTCGGTTAACACCCTCCTGGAGTGGTTAGCTGTAGAGACCCAAATTTACAACGTATTTCAGAAACAACCATACGGCAAATTAAATCTCATAACTTCATATACACTAAGGATATTCATATCTGGACAGAACAACAGGTTTCAGCAGATCATGACCTTTCATAAGATACCGTACCTGGCGTGCTTTGTATGAAATATCACAGCCGCACATGAATGATGAATATGGGGGTCACAGAGTACCGCGTGTCACATATACACAGCTGTAAACTGAGGCCTTCTACTCAAGACATCTTCCCATAATCCCTGCCTCCTTCTCCCAGATTTCCAACTTCCCCATGCTGAGTCCAGGCTGGCAAGGCCCTGGCTGCAGATGTGTTAGTAAATATTAACATGTGATGGTGTTAAACTCTCACAATCCAAAATCCCGTCCATCTCGTTTTTCTATATACGTAGTCCCCTGTACCTAGGAAGCTGAAAAGTTCTGTCCCTCGGTTGAACCTAGTGAGTGAAAGGAAAACTCCTGTTCCCCTGCCCCCCACGACCCTTCCCCTCCACCAGGCATTCCCTGCAGCTTCTGGCAAACTCTTGTTAAAACCATTCTGAATTTTGCTCCCCAAAAGGGCGAGTGGAGGCCGTGCACACGCTGGCGGTCACCAGCAAGTGAGTTAGATGTTTATTTTGGGGGGTGCTGTATCTCAGGAACCCTGTGGTCAAATGGCCCCACCTCTGGCTCTCTGCACCCCCAAGAGGCACACCCAATGCCAAAGCAATCCGAGAACCATGCGGATTGGAGAGCACTTGGACCAGGCCAGCTTTAAACAGAAAGCTGGTCTTGTCCTTATCTCTAGCAGCGCTGGCGCGCCCCTCTCACGCAGAAGAGAGTCTGTTACCTTGCAGCTCCCCAGCTCTGGCCTCGTCCCCGGGGACACAGGGCTGTGAGAGAGGAGGGGAATTCTCACTGCGTTGCAGAAGGCGACGGTCACCCTAAATATAGCCCCGAGTCTGGGGATCTGGCTCTGACGTGGGTACGCTGTGGAGGGAGAACGGGAGGTGGAATAAGGAAACGGGGGTGGGGTAGCAGAACCAGCTGGAAAACAATTATTTTTCCTGTGGCAATGTTGAAAAATTGTTTTTCTCTTTTTGAAATTTCCCCCCAAAACGCTGCAGTTTTTTGATGACAAAGCGAAACAAAGAAACGGTGTGGTTGGAAACCGGCCCATTTGCCGGCGTTTGGCTTCTGCAGAAAATGGAAAACGTGGACCAAGAAAAATATTTCGATGGAAAAATTCCCACGTGCTCTAGAACTGGGCCTTGGGGGATTGCCAGAGCTGGTGGGAACGGTTGCATCTCTCCATCTCCATAGGGCCCGATCCCACCCCTCTTCTGAGCACTCCTTCCCCTCCACTCAAACACCCAGACTGGCATCTAACTCTCCCTTGCCAGGGAAACAGCTGTTAGCGAGGATGAGAACATGCACCAACGTTTGACAGACAGTGAAAGTTTGATCATGTGATTTACAGTAACCGGAGTGAAATTGGGGAAACCTCCCTAGTGGGGAGGGGGGAGTCAGAGATGCAAATAGTTCAGGGGACTCAGGTGCTATCCCCCCCTTCTCAGCCCATAGAGAGCCTGTCATAGGGCCTGGCCACCCCAGTGTGCCATCTTCTGGTCAAACATAGTACTGCAGGGGCACCCTGCCTCAGTTTCCTTTTCCAAGGTGGGTTCCCTTGGCTTTCCCCACACTGGTCAGTGACGGTGATGGGGGTTGTCTCTCTGACCACTAAACAAATGTAACCTCTTCCGGGTGTGGTGTATTGAGGACTGTGTTGGAATTGCAAACTATCGCTTCAAGAGGGGGAGAGTTCGGGTCCTGCCTCCAGGCTGGGGCTCTGGAGGGATGTGTGGGCTCTGGGTCTAGCAGCAGGGTCTGCAGAGAGCCAGCCTGGAGTAAGGTGGGGTGAAGTGGGGGTCACTGCCAGAGGGAGAAGCCTGCTTTTGTCTCTCTCTGGTTTTTGGTTCCTGTGGGTTCCGGATTCGAAGCAATAACGTCATGTTACATTGCAACTGTCAAGCGAGGGCATTACGGGTTTATCTAAAAACTTCACTCTGTGTGTGTGCCATAAACATAACACCGAGTATCCAAGCCCAGCTGTAAGTGGTTGGGCCCAAGCTGTCTTCTCACAGCTGGTCTCTTCAAAGTCCCTATGTCTGTCTCTCTCTGGGGCAGCAGCAAAGTCTGTCCAACTCCAACAGAACTGAACAGAACGTCACTGGTCTTTATTATGTGCACACATGCAGAGAAGTGGGATAAAAACAGTCTCCTCTTGCTGGAATGTGGCACCAGAACACCACTTTAGAATTCAGAATGAGAACACACAAGAACTCAAAACCAGAGAGAGACAAACCAGGCTGCTCCCTAAGGCAGAGAGGTACAACTCACCCCACCTTCCTCTAGCTGGCTCTTTGCACACTGACTCTCATCTCATGCCTCCCTACAAGGCCCCCTATCCTACAGGCAGGGCCAGGAAATCCCACTCCCTTAAGTTGATGGCTTGCAATTCCAACACAGTCCTCAACACACAACTGTCTTTTCAGAGCAGCCAGTCCCAGGCTTCTCCCTGGGGCTCTCCATAGAAGGAAAAACTGGAACCAAAATCCAATGCTACTGAAGCATCATCTGCCCCTCTCTGGGCTTGATCCCCTTGTCCCACAGGGACTCCTCTTCCAGAAGCCCAACAGCCAGGAGTGGAGCCTATCCCTTGTGCCGGTGCCTCCCAGCGGTGTTAGCTCCGCTCAGAGATTTCAAGGCCAGAAGGGACCATTGTGATGGCCTAGTCTGACTTCCTGTGTAGCACAGGCCACAGAACTGTCCCAAAACAATTCCTAGAGCCAGAGGCACCGATTCCGTGTGTGCTCCGGGACTGGAGCACCCACGGAAAAAAAAATAGTGGGTGCTCAGCACCCGCCGGCAGCTCTGCCAATCAATTCCTCCCCCTCCCTCCCAGCGCCTCCCATCTGCCACGATCAGCTGTTCAGCAGAGTGCAGGAGGTGCTGGAGAGGATGGGGCATGCTCGGGGGAGGGGGCAGAATGGGGGAGGAAGAGGCGGGGCAGGGATGGGAAGAGGTGGGGTGGGGTGGGACAGGGCCTGGGCCAGAGCGGGGGGTTGAGTTCCCCCTGGGAAATGAGGAAGCCGGCACCTGTGCCTAGAGCAGATCTTTTATCAAAACCTCCAGTTCTGACGTAAAAATGGTCAGTGATGGAGAATCCACCGCAACCCTGGATAACTTGTTCCAAAGGTTAATGACTCTCACTGTTAGAAATGTGCCGTATTTCCTGTCTGAATTCACCTTGCTTTGACTTCCAGACCTTTCTCTGCTAGACCAAAAAGACCATTATTAAATATTTGTTCCCCGTGTAAATACGTACAGAGAATAATCAAGTCACCCCTTAACCGTCTCTTCGTTAAGCTAAATAGATTGCGCTCTCTGAGTTTATCACCATGTGAACTAGCCGATAAAAAGGAAAAAATCTCTCTTATAAACACATACACATGCAGAACAAGGCCCATCACCTCCACCAGGAGGCAGCAGCGCCAGGCTCAGAAATTCCCAGTCTACTGGCCCCTGGCTGGCTTTTGTACGGGTTTGGGTGAGCTCTGAGCATGCCTAACGGATTGGGCCCTGCGGGTGGGACTGGGTGGACACACCAGGGTTTAAGTGTGAACGAGGGCTCTGAGCAGCTGGGTGGGGCCAGAACTTAGCGGCTGGGCGTGTGCCCTGGTGGAAACAGGGTCTGGGGAATTTACCCACCTGCAGGGTCACGCAGCAACTGAGCAGGGTTTGAGGACTGCAGCGGCACCTACATGTTGGACTCACGCGCCTCAGTCCCTTTGTGGCTCTAGCCCCACGGTTCCCAACTACACACAAACATGCCGGCCCAGCTACATACATTGGTGGTGCCCAGAATGGGTCCAAGTCCCGCCCCCCCCCCCCACATGCTTAAGGCTCTGAGACAGAGTTTGGGTGCTGGGTGTGACTCTCGGCTTGGACAGAGGGTTGGGATGTAGGCAGTCTGGCCTAGTAGTCAGAGCCGGCATCCAGGGTGGGGAACAAAGCCAAGGGTCAGCACCAGAGTCAACTGCCAGTTACCAGAGCCAGGGGTTGAGCCAGAGCCAGAACCAGGAATTGAAGCTGAGGTCAGATACCAAATGACAGAGCCATGGCTCAAGCCCCCAGCCAGCAAATCCCCCGGCCTGCTGGCCCCTCGGCTGCGCTTTGGAGCAGTTTGCAGCAGGAACTATGGGCAGGGAGTAGAGAGGGATGGGGAGGAGAGGTAAAGAAATCACACCTGGGAATTTTTGAAGGCACACTGGAGCTGGTGTTCGGCTGGAGATCAGCATCTGGGCTTGGGATTTCCTGGAAATGGCTGTGAAATTGGGAAAACTTCTCCCAGGCAGAGCCAGGAACTAAATTCATCTTTCCCACCCCACAGAGGGTGCATCCTGGGGTTTTGTGGCAGGGTTATTAAGGGACAAGCCCCTCTAGATAAATAGAGCAGAATTTTAGGATGGCGGGAGGGAGGGATGGAAACAGAGACATATATAGATTCACTGACAAACACCTTTGTTAAGATTGTCCAGGGATAGCTCATGCCCTTCCAGAACACCGAGTTCATCAAAACCCAGACTTGTGCAAGCCAGAAAATATGGAGATAAGGTAAATGGCCAGCACAACCTTAACTCTGCCCCCCCTTCCCCCCTGGAGCTTGCAATAGACACTGGGAATTATCCACGTGGCCGGCAACTGTGTTCACTGCGATAGGTGGCGCTGTACTGAATGGTGGAGGGAGCAGATGGAGCTACTTGGCAGAGCTGTGATTGTGATATGAGATCTTGGGGGGCCTGCCTCTCTGAGGGTATCTGAGTCTCTCTCCCTGCCCCCCGTGTGTGATCAAAGGAAAGAGGTGCATGCCGACCTTGGGAGAGCTAGTACCCCTCTTTTCACAGTGGCGTTGTGCAGGCTCTGGCACTAGCAGGGCACAGGGGGCGTCTTGCCACGGGGATTGTCAGCAGCGAGGGGAGTGATGAGCGAGGTCTGTGGGTTTAATGAAGGGGGAGCGAGAGCAGAGTGTGAGAGACATCGTCGGGCGTAAAGGGGAAGGGGCTGTGAAAGGGATTGTACAATTAGCGGCTGCGGTGTCCTTCCTGTGGACTGGCTCCGTGTCGGAGTGTAGGGCGGCCGTAGGGAGCTCCTGCTCTGTACAGGTCAAAGGCAGGGACTGAGTGTGGGCATTAGGGACGTATTGGGGCGTCGCTCAAAGAGGGCAGAGTTAAGGTTGTGTTGGGCATTTACCATAAATGTATGGTATTTATACCATAATAACTCTGTATCCCCTGAGGTTCCAATGTTCGAGTGTTGCTGAGCTCAACGTTCCAGAAGGGCACGAGCTGCCCCCAGGCAACCTTAACTCTGTATTCACAATGGTTTTTGCCCCGCCGAACACTGACAATCACCCTGCTCCGGCCCTGGAAGAGTGAAAGCAGCCCTGGAGGGGACTGCAGAAGGGGAAGAGGGATTAAGAACGGCTGGGGAAGCGGAGTGGGTAGCTGACCACAGCTGTGGCTGGCTTAATGAGAGCCCAGTGGCCCTTATAAGAGAGCTGTGGGCCAGAAGCCAACACACTCTCTCTAGCTTTTGAGAGGGAAGGAGCTGGCTGCCTGGGAGCTGAGCAGGGTACCTGAGGTGGCGCAGTGCTGGGGAAGGGCAGAGGGAGCTCCAACCTAGCTAAGCAGTGACCTACGTGAGGGTGGCCATAATAAGTCAAGGAGTTTTCTGGCCTTTTCCTGTCTCAACATCGGGGTAGGCACTGACCAGCCCACTTGATGCGTATTTTCCAACGGCCCAAAGCCGTTCCTTCTTGCTGGCCAAGAAGGGTGGCCGACAGGATGGAGAAGACAGTTGTACTATTCCTTTGAGGGTCAGGTGGTTTATCCTTCCATTCTTTGAGCTGTGAGGGATGAAACCATTTCTGCCAGGGTTTCCCATTTTTCCCATTCAGGATTTCTACCTGACACACACTGGGGCTGGCCCGATTCACAATAGAGCTGCAGCCATCCCAGGTGTGTGTAAAGAGCTGTTTAGCAGTGACAGAGGCAGTGTTGGTTTTAGTAGGGATGGCTTCCACCCTGGATCCTTCTAAAACAAAGTCAGTGGATTCATACACAGTTGAGAAACTTTGGCAGCTAGAAACTGAACCAAATTTCTCAGCACCTACACTGTTGCTTGCTACAGGCAAGGATTCATTCTGAGCTAACGCAATCAACCCACTTCCACACCCTTCAGTTGCAGCAAACTGCTTGCAAAAGCTACCATGAGGTTTTATTCCTGGCTTCAGGAGCACTTTTAGGCAACAATTCATTTTCCCCGGAAATTAACAACAGTTCCTGCTTCTGCCTCAGATCTCCAGGCCATGGCAAAATGGCTGGAGATTTTAAAACAAATTTTTTTTTTCTAAATAAAGAGTTAACGCCCTTTTACTGAGAAAAAGGGAAAATTTACACTCACAAGAAATGCACCACTTAATTAGCATTTGTGCAGCTCCAAGTACCAAACACACTGTGGCAGAGACCAAGCAGGTTCTGCCAGGGTGAAAGCACTGTGCTAATTTGTTTCCAAGCTTCTATCTTTCAGGCTCTGAACCAGAACATCAGGAGAGCTGGTACCAGCTGAAGAGTTATAAAATACCATGGTTATAGTGTCATGACAAAGTCTGTGTTCAGTGTTCTGTGTTGCATGTTCTGTGTCTGTCTCTAGTGGTGTCCTGTGCTAGCATTGGGTCCAGAAAAAGAGGGGATATTTAAAAGAAATAAACGATACAGAAAATTTGAAGCGTTAGTTATTGGTCATTGGGGGTAACATACAGAGTATAGGGGTATGTTGGTGTTTTGGGGCTGGGCAGCACACATAGTATATACACACTGCAATGTCCCCAATGAGGGGTGGGTAACCGGTGGGCGGGATCAGGAGACAGTCGATAAGCGGTGAGGGTCTATCACCCATACGGGAGGTAGAGACAGTCATGGGTATAAGTAAGCGGGCTGGGTAATGGGGATGGGGTGACCCTCACGTGGCGGGATTCAGCTAGGTTTGGTGGGTTTAGGGCTCAGGGGATAGGGTCCAGCAGGGGGTGTGTGTGGGTGCACGAGGTCTCCCCGGCTCACTCTCGGTATTGGCGGTGGCCGGTGATGTGCTCGATGTAGATGTCCCGGGACCAACGGATAGCGTCCAAGACCATTAGGCGTCTCATGAGCCGTGCGTAATGACGGCCCACCCCACAGGTCCTCAGCACGCGTTCGTTACACGGGTCCCAGGCACCCAGGGCCCCAACGAGCAGAGCGTCGACGTGCACCTCGTAGCCCTTAGTCCGCAGGGTGTCAGCCAGGGGGGCGTATTTTTCGAGCTTGCGGGCTCGGGCTTCGCGGAAGGCCGGGGTCCTGTTCTCGAACGGAATCGCTACGTCGACCAGGATGATCCTTTTCCCCACCTCGTCCGTAACGACGATGTCCGGGCGCAGCGGGCTGTCGGTGCCGGGGACGGCGCGGTTGATGTTGATCTCTCCCAGACGCGGGTTGATGGCCTTCACTAGACGGTCCTGGACGGCGTTGTGGCGTAGCTGCCAGGCTCTGGCATGGGGCTTGCAGCAGCATAGGACGTGGGGCAGGGTTTCGTTGACGTACCCGCACTTCCTGCAGCGTTTGTCCCGGTTCCCGTGGCGGATGGCACCGTTGAGCGGGACGCAATTCAGCCGGGCGCGGTGGATGAACCGCCAGTCGGCGAACCGGGTGAAGCTGCCTGTGGGGAGGAAGTGGTTGCTGGAGTCCCACTTGCTGGTTACTTCGAAGACTTTACCCTGGTCCGGCTTTTTCTTCAGGGCATCCACGTAGAGCGCGTGGACGGCGGCCTTCAGTGATCTCTCCAGCACGCCTCTGGCTCCGGGGGTGACAATGATGTTGTCCTCCGTTCCGATCCGCGGTATCAGGACTCCCAGCTCCTGCCGTTCCTCGTTCCATTCCCAGCGGCAGCCCAGGCACTTTCCCAGCCGGCGCGTGGCATTGCGGGCGCGAGTCCACAGCGAGGCGAAATCACCCCTGTCCCGGGCGAAGTCGCCGTCCAGGGAGCCGCTCAAGAAGGTGGCCACATCTCGGTCGGAGGGAGGTCTGCCGATTCGTTTCTCGGTGGCGGCGTGCAGGGTGGTCGTTGCAACGTTCTTCACCGTGGCGTCCGGGCAAGTCAGGAGGCGGAAGGCGTGTGTGAGGACCGCGATGTCACAGAGGTCTCCCATACGGGGGACGCCGGCACCACCGTGTCTGTGCTTGATGTATACGAGTTCGTTGCTGGCTCTCCGGGGCAGGGACATCCAGTTTTTGACCAGCTTCCGGATGGCGTTGTCCGCCTTGTTGAGGGGCACCTTTGCCACGGCGGATCCCCTCAGGACGAAGGCGATGCGGGGGATCAGGAAGGTGTTGAGGGCGTTGATCTTCTGCCACGGCGCCAGCAGGGATGTGTCGATTTTGGCGACGTCCTGCAGGATCCCCCCGATGGTGTCCTCGGGGGTCTGCTGGACGCGGAAGCCTGTCGGCGTGCCGAGGTGTTGGTACGCCTGCCCCTCCGCCAGAGGAACGACGGACTCGCCCTGGATGAGGAACTCCGTCATCAGTACCGAGTCCCTCTTGCTCCCGTCAACGTGGAGGGACGCGCACTTCTTGGCGTTGAAGCGGAGTCCCGTCCAGTCCGCGGCTCTCCCGATGGTGTCGAGCATGCCCTGGAGCCTCTCGGGGTCGTGCGCGATCAGGACCAGGTCATCCGCGTAGGCCAAGACGCTCACCCTCTCGCCGTGCAGGTCAAAGCCGTCGCCGCCGTCGGAGATCGCCCGCAGGAGCGGCTCCATGGCGAGGTTAAAGACGATGGGGCTGAGGGGGCAACCCTGCTTCACGCCGCTGTGGATCGGTATCTCTGCGGTCTCCCCTTCTACCGATCGGATGGTGGTGCTGCAGCCCTCATATAGCTCCCGGATCAGGTGGAGAAAGGTCTCTGGCATCCCAAACTCCTGTAGGGTGTCGAAGATGTGATGGTGGGGGATGGACCCGAAGGCGTTGGCCAGGTCGAGCCACGCTATCGAGCACTGCCTCCGCGTTCTCCTGGTCGTCTGGAGGACGGTCTGGAGCAGGAAGTTGTGCTCGTAGCACCCCTCCGACGGCATGAAGCCCTTCTGGGCGGGGCTGATGGCTCCCCCGGTCGTCGCCCACTCCGTGATCCTGGCTGCCAGGCAGCTGGCGTACAGTTTGCACATGGTGGAGCAGAGGGAGATGGGTCTCCAGTTGCTGGGGTCATCCCGCTCGCCCTTCTTGTGAATCAAGACGGTCATGGCCTTCTTCCAGGAGGTGGGGGATCGGCCGAAGCGCTTGCACAAGTTAAAGATGTTGGAGAGCAGGAGGCAGCCGGGGTCCCGCTTCTTGAGGAGGCTGTAGGGGATGCTGTCTTTTCCGGGTGCAGTGTTCTTGGTTCTGGAGAGCCTGGCCGTCACCTCTTTGGGGGTGAAGTCGGCCTCCAGACCATCCGCGTCGGGAATGCGGGGCAGGGGGCGGAGGCACTCCGGGCGCTGCGCATCGTTCCTGGGCACGCCGCCGAACACTCCGAGGAAGTAGTTGTAGAGGCGCTCGGGCGGGATCGTGCAGTACGACGGGGGCCCGTCGAGGATCTCTCTCACGGCCTTGAGGCGGTTCGTCCGGTACATCTTCTGGATCCTTGACGCGGCTGCCGGGTCGAAACGGCGGCCGGTGTTCCTCCTTCCAGCTCCCCTGGTGTTGTTGTCACGGTGTGGGGCGGGCTGTCTGGGGGCAGGCCGGGCGGTCTCCTGGTTCGGTGTCCTCCTGAAGGCAATCTCCGCGGACAGCTCGCGGGTGAGCCTGTCGACGAGTGAGTCAAATTCCGCGAAGGAAGCTGCCGCTTGGAGCTCCGCGATCCAGGCGGCCTGCCAAGGCGTGGCTGGCCTAGTCTTTGGCCGCTGGTCCTCGGGCTCCTCAGTCGGCGTGGGCCGCGAGTTTGTCGTGTAGTCAAGGGGTTGTCTCACTTGTGGGTCGGGAGACTCCTCGGTTGGGTCCCGGGGCATAGTCGTTGGTGGGGTAGGATCGCCACTGGTTGTTGGCGGAATCTGGACCGGGTCAAGGGGGGCGGGGGTGACGCCAGGTCTTCCGTGTGCGGCTGCTGTCTGGGGGGTTGTCGCGGAAACGTGCGACCTTCTGGCAGCAGGGACCGGCCTGGTGGCCTCTGGGGCCGTGCCGGTCCGCCGGATGATGGGGGTCTGGTGCTGCGGCCCGGTTGTGGCGTTGACTCCTCTGGCAGCAGTAGTTTGTGGAGTGGGCTGGGGGGTGGACCCCATTCCCTCGGCAGGCGGGGTTCGCGGTGCAGCTTGAGGGGTTGCATTGGATCTTCCTGCGGTTGGCGCCCGTAGGGTGGCCTGGGGACCGGCGTCGGGTCCGCGGGGGGCGGGATTCCGGGTGGCCACGCGTGGCGGGGCGCTGACCCTTCTTGGGATGGGGTTGCGCTGGTTGGGCGTCGGGAGGGCGCTGAGACGCCTCAGCTCAGAGAGCTTACGGGCTACCTGGGTGGATGTGAAAGGTGTCCAGCTGGCAGGGGCTCGGTTAACGTTGCCTGCTGTGGGAGGTGCCGTCTCGATGGTGGGGCCCCGGTCCAACGGCTCGGGGGTTGGAGTGGGTTTTAAGGTGGCGGTTGGCGGGGGTGCCCCGTTTCCACGCGGCGCGGGAGCAGCGGGCCGGGGCGCAGGGGGGCGAGAGGCCGGAACCGGAGCTGTCGCTGAACGGGCTCTCTTGCAGCTGGCCTGGTGTGCCTTGCATCTCTTCTGAGTTTCGAAGGGCAGGTTGCAGAGGGCGCAACTACACTACACTAGACAGGGTAAATGTCTTTTCCTCTCTCTACTTCCCCCATCTCCATTCAACTTATCAATCACCCCTTATGTCCAAAAAACTTTGGTTCCCAGTGCATCAGGTTTATTTTTTGTTAGGTTCTCTAATAGTCATTTTGTTGTTAATTTTTGTTATTAATACATTTGTATTGTTAGTTACATTTGCTTGTATTATTATTAATTCCACACTTTCCTCTATGCACTCTGATTCTATTTCCCCAAGCCCTAAAGGGTAGTTCTTGGGCCCCCATAACCTGTAAGACCTTGGCCCATAATTGTATGGCCCCATCTTTCAGGTCCCCAGAAACCTCTGAGAACAACTGTTAAAAACAGGAAATTCTACAACATTTTAGCAACTGAATGTTAGTTTAAGTCCAATTATTATAATTATAATTGTTTGCATTTGTGTTTATGTTATATCTGGTGTTTAGTCAATTGTAATGGTTTTAGTTATATTCACCTGGTTATAATTGTTTGGTTTGTTTGCAACAAATACAAAAGATTTATATGGTGGCCACTCAAGAATTGTTCTTGAGAGGTCAAAAGAGGGACAATGTAGATCAATCTCTGATAATTTTCATATGACTTTACATTGTGCCTCTTCATATAACCCACGTGTGACCTCTGTTTTCATGGGACTTTGTATCAAAGCCTCATTTAGAAACTTTGCATTGCCCTTGGTATAATATTATAGCCCCTCAGGATAGAATAAGATAGAAGAAAAATTTCTTTTTGCTAGCAGTAGAACAAGAGCTCTCTCCCCCCCACTCTTAATCAATTGCCCTGTTGAATGAATGAGGTGTGGATGAGCAAGGCATGGAAGGCAGCACCTCCAGACAGCCTCAACCCTTGGAGAGGGGCTGGGAGCCAGACCCAAGGACAATAAAACGTGTCAAGTGGGCTCATTAAAGACAAGCAGACATACTGACGGCCTCGGGGGTTAGAAGCAAGCACCTTCTTTTGGAAACACCCTCTTTGCAGCATTGGGACAACACTCAAAAGAAAGCAGCACAAAGGACCAATGGACACAGACACAAAGTTTGAATCTGGTATAGATTTGCATAAGAGGAAAGCTGCTATAAAAGTGAGGTGTCTTGCAGAGGACCCCGGGTCTCGTCTTGTCAACATGGGAGCATCGATCCGGATCGGCAGAAGCCCGGCTCCACCCCCTCCCCCATCTAACTCACCTGGCCAGTGAAGTTAAGGGGAGCAACTAATTGGTAACAACAAGACGGAGTGGATTTGTGTGTGTGTGTGAGTGTAAGTGTAATATATTATATGCATATAATACAGTGTTAATAAATACATGTATTACTAATAAATGTGGCGTTCTGCCTTATTCCCCCTGAAAAGATCCTGTGCAGTACTTTAAATACAACAAGGGCAGCCACTTGGGTCTCAGCTCACACGTTTACTTCGCTTTATGCGATCGTCTCCCAAGCGAGGGATGACGCCGGGTTTGGCAGGGCGGTACTGCGTCGTGGGAACTCGTAATCCCTACCCACCTCCAACAGATATAGCGTCTAATCACCTACTGTGGAATACACATGAGCAATCACTCGAAGAAGAAAGGACAGTGACCTGTTCCGTCACTGGCGTTCTTCGAGATGTGTTGCTCAGGTGTATTCCACGTCCCGCCCTCCTTCCCCTCTGGCGGAGTTGTCTGGCAAGAAGGAACCAACGGTGGGGGGAGCACACAACTCCCCTTATACCACGATATACAGGCACCACTCCAGGGGTCGCCGCGGTGCTCGCCCAGTATGGATACTGCTAAGGGGAAAATGTCCGGCACCGGTGCACGTGGTGAGCACACACACCTACTGTGGAATAGACAGGAGCAACACATCTCGAAGCACACCAGTTACCAAACCGGTAACTGTCTTTTCCCCACTGTAGCCCTCACAGTGGGTATCCCACATACATCGCACTGACGTCTTGCAATCAGCTGGGGAGGCCCGTGGGGAACCGGGCACCCCTACTGATCGTCAGACTCCCAGAGCCTCCACTCAGAAGAGGGGGCAGGGATCTGGCTTTGACAGGGAGTGGGCGTGGGGGATGGACTCCGTACCGGGGCAGTGGGTTGTGGGGGAGCTCCCTGCATTTACTCCGTTTTCCGCATGACCTGAGACAAAGCATTAATCAGGATGCTGAGGGGTTGGCGATCATATTTTCCCATATCCTCCCCTAAATTCACCAGCTCCTTCCAAATCATGTTCCTAAGGGTCTGCTTGGGTCAGCGCTGGCCAGGGGAATTAGGATTGGGAGGGCACCTGGCAGAGTGAGGACCATTATTTGTAAACGTGATAGCCTGCACGGGCTCTGAGGTAGTCTTTTTGCTGACTTGTCGTTTCAAGACACCGGTTTCTCGCAGCAAATCTCCTGCCTGTTTGATTTTTGCCACTAGTTCACTCCAGGTTAGGTGTTCTAAATCCACAGTCCCTGTGGTCAATTTCGTCTGAGAATTTAGTCCTGTATAAGTGCTCTGTACTAATTCGTGTCCCTGATACTGGAAAGTGATCATCCCATTCTCCTGTCTGGGGTCATGAATCAGAGAGAACTGCCAGCATTTTCTTTCCAATTAGGTAAGCTTCTGGGGCCTCTCCTGGTTTCTGCTCTTCCATTATATACAGTTTCTTAAGGGAAGACGCAGGCAGTAACAGTTTAAGAGCACTTATCATCCATTCCCGGAGTCCAGTGGCAGTCCTCTCCCAAGAACCTATGCCTATGTCTAGAGCATCTGCATCACAAGGAGAGGCACATAACTGAGCTGTCATAACTATAAAGGGAAGGGTTACAGCCCTCCTGTGTACAGTACTATAAAATCCCTCCTGGCCAGAGACACCAAAATCCTTTTACCTGTAAAGGGTTAAGAAGCTCAGGTAACCTGGCTGACATCTGACCCGAAGGACCAACAAGGGGACAAGATACTTTCAAATCTTGGGGGGGGGGAGGGGGAAGGCTTTTGTTTGTGCTCTTTGTTTGGGGGGTTGTTCGCTCTTGGGACTAAGAGGGACCAGACATCAATCTATGCTCTCCAAATCTTTCTGAACAAGTCTCTCATATTTCAAACTTGTAAGTACAGCCAGGCAAGGCGTGTTAGTTTTACTTTGTTTTCTCAACTTGTAAATGTACCTTTTACTAGAGTGTTTATCTCTGTTTTGTTGTAACTTTGAACTAAGGCTAGAGGGGTTCCTCTGGGCTATTTGAATTGGATTACTCTGTAAAGTTATTTTCCATCCTGATTTTACAGAGATGATTTTTACCTTTCTTTCTTTAATTAAAAGCCTTCTTTTTAAGAACCTGATTGATTTTTCCTTGTTTTAAGATCCAAGGGGATTGATCTGGACTCACGAGGAACTGGTGGGGGGAAAAGGGAAGGGGAGGGAATGATTAAGTTTTGGATCGGTGTTCACCAGGGAATTGGTGAAGAGTCTCTCAAGACTACCCAGGGAAGGGAGTTCACACATTGGGAGTGGTGGCAGCAAAAGCAGATCTAAGCTGGTAGAGAAGCTTAGAGGTTTTCCTGCAGGTCCCTACATCTGAACCCTAACGTTCAGAGTGGGGAAGGAGCCTTGACATGAGCCAATTGGGTTAAGTCCATGCCATCAGCAGAGGGGTACATTCGCCAAAGACGGACCAGCCATGCCACGGCTGTGTCATGGTTCAGTGGCCCCAGTCTCTCAGCAATAGCCTTGGCTTGACTAGGAGACCACCTTACTACGTCCGTGACCAGCTCTGTTGTGGGAAGATCAGCTCCTGCAACTATGCGCTTAACCTCCCTTGTGGAAACAGGGGCAACATTATGCCTGTGTGGCCAATGGGGGTTAAATGGGTTTTGGGGACAGCATCAGGGGGGATCTTGTATATCTGTGAGTACAGTCACCGTTCTGAGCTTTTCTGCTATCAGTTCACACCCGTCTGTCTCACATTTGTTCAAACGCTGTTGTAACTGCTTTTTCTCCAGCTCTAATTCCTGCCCTCTCTTTACCATTTCAACCATGTCCAGACATGCATCAAATAATGCCCATGCAGCAGCTGCAGCCTTTGCACCACCACGTGGCGGAAAGGTTGTGCAATCCTGTTCCAAGCTCAGACTAGCTTCAGTCAGGGGATTCTCACCCGTAAAACACCCCCTTTCCCAGGGGCATTTCCCCTTCTTCGTTACCCATCTCTCTAACCTGTTGGTTTTCTCCTGTCTCCAGCAAGCAGCCAAGAGGTCTTTTTCAGCCATCTCTAGTTCCTTATCTCACTAAGGATCCCCACCAACAGCTCTTTCACTGGTCACAGTATTGCTCTAAAACCTTTATTTTGAAGGCACAACTCTTAACTCCTTATTCCACAGTTCTACAGGTATTCCAAGCACGATTCTTAACAGAAGGTTACCAAATAGTCTGTGAGAGAGGGAGAGAGACCTTGTTAAAGGAGCTTGGTCTGAAAAGGAAAATGAAGCTTGCTCAGGGCTATGCCTCAGTTTCCCTACTCCACAGCAACTACTCAACAATTACCACGTGATTAGGGTCACGAGCTGCCTGCATTCTCCACCAACTTGTTATCAGATTTGCCTGTTACTTTGCTTGTTTATTCGGGTTACTCTTCTGGGCGGGGGGGGGGGGGGTGTTCTGTAATCCTATCAATGTACTGCTTGTGTCACTTGTGTTTTCATATGGAGCTCTACTTCTCCCTGCTGCAAGTCCCCTCCCAATGGAGTATCCTGCAGGACCTAGGGTCCCTAGGGCTGGGTTACTCCAGCCCCAGAACCGGACGTGCGTGTTCACACACACACACACACACACACACACACACACACACACACACACACACACACTTCTCCTGACTGATCAGGAGGTTCTGCCTGTCTCCAGCACTCAGGACCCTCAGCTACCACCGTCACCTGGGAACCCCGACCAGTTCAAGCCTCATGGAGTGGTGAGACCCCCCCTCTTTCTCTCTCTCTGTTTTCCTTTCTACCTCAGGTGTAACTTTTAGCCTTGATATGTAATCAGGAATAGTTTTCTATATCTGACTTTTGTAAACTTTAATAATGTAAATGTTATGTCTTCTCTCTGATTGGTTTTGGTTCCAGCAGAGGATGGGGGCAGGGTGACCAGATATCCTAATTTTATAGGGACAGTCCTGATTTTTGGGTCTTTTTCTTATATAGGCTCCTATTACCCCCCACCCCCGTCCCGATTTTTCACACTTGCTGTCTGGTCACCCTACCTGGGGGCGGGGTGTCCTTCGTGAGTCAGACAGGCTGGGTCCTGCGCCGTGGTTCCCCAGAGTTGACTGGTATCAAGAGCGTCACAGGATCCGCACAGGAGTCAGGGTGTGAGTCTCTCTAGGCCGTTCTGAGAAGGGAGGAGAGCAGGCGGCTCCGATCGGCCCCGCGTAACCACTTGCGGCGAGCCAGGCAGGCTGGGTCAGAAACAAGGGCCATCCAGCCCCGTGGCCGGCTCTCACGGTGGCCAGACCCGGCGGCTGCAGAGACAGACGGAGGAAGGTCTGCCCCACACAGGGCTCCTAGTTACTGCTCTGCAGAAGTCGTAAACCAGGTGCAATGTCCTGGCCGCTAAATGGGAACCCGGTTCCCTGGTCTAACTCTGGGCATTGCACAGAACACCCTAGCCCCCCCCCAACCCCTCGCCCCTCCTATCCCCCGTCTATCTACCCCTCCCTGCCCATCCCCTCACCTCTCTATCCACCCCTCCCTGCCCATCCCCCTTCGATCCACCCCATCCTCTCACCCCTCTATCTACCCCTCCCTGCCCCATCCCCTCACCCCTCTATCTACCCTTCCCCTCCCATCCCCCCTCTATCCACCCCTCCCTGCCCATCCCCCTCTATCCACCCCTCCCTGCCCCATCCCCTCACCTCTCTATCTACCCTTCCCCTCCCATCCCCCCTCTATCCACCCCTCCCTGCCCATCCCCCTCTATCCACCCCTCCCTGCCCCATCCCCTCACCTCTCTATCTACCCTTCCCCTCCCATCCCCCCTCTATCCACCCCTCCCTGCCCATCCCCCTCTATCCACCCCTCCCTGCCCCATCCCCTCACCTCTCTATCTACCCTTCCCCTCCCATCCCCCCTCTATCCACCCCTCCCTGCCCATCCCCCCTCTATCCACCCCTCCCTGCCCCATCCCCTCACCCCTCTATCCACCCCTCCCTGCCCATTCCCCTTCGATCCACCCCCATCCCCTCACCCCTCTATCCACCCCTCCCCGCCCCATCCCCTCACCCCTCTATCCACCCCTCCTGTCCATCCCTCCTCTATCCACCCCTTCCCCAGCCCCATCCCACTCAGCCCTCTATCCATGCCCCATTCCCTGCTCCCCTGAGCCAGCCAGTCCCCACCCTGGGGCCAGATTGGAGCCAGCACCTCCTAGAGGGGAATTCTCCACAAAACATTTTGATTTGAAACTAATCCGTTTCCATTTCTGTCGACATTTTCAGCAGGGGGAAAAATAAACAAACATCCCCTCCCACCCCAGCTCTATTTTAACCCTTTCATGGCTCAGCCCAAGACGGGGTACACACCATCGTTCCATGGCTGGAGGATGGAGGAGACAAGGGAGAGGCAGGGCGGGCATCCAGAGGGAAATTGGGGAAGGAGACAGAGGGAGAGCCAGTGATTAGCATATCGAGAAATGAAATGAAATGAAATTTGCTGGAGTTAAATGTGTGGGGAGGTCAGGGCCCGGAGTGGGCTGGTGGACGCCGCTCTGAAGGTGCTGTCTTGTCGCCCAGCGTCTCAGTTCTTTCAAGAAGCAGAAGTAAGTTCCTAGTTGTTATGGCTGGGAAGGAAACATCACAAACGTGACCCATGCGTGTAGCTCGGGGAGGTGTGAACTGCCACAATACTCCCAGCGGAGGGTGAACTCAGATGCCCAGCAATTTATGTGCCAATGGCGCTCACAGCTTCCTTCCTCTTTTGAGCAAGGAGAGGGGTCCGGGGGCCTGGCTGTGCCTAATTTTACTACCAGCAATGTCTCATCTCCCACCCGCCCTGAGAGCAAAAAGAGGGAGAAATTGAACCTGGTGTTTTTGTTAATGGGATTCTCTCTTTTCTTCTCACTGCTCGGTGCCCGTGGGTGCAAACTCAGGTTTTTAAGGATTCTTACGCCATCAGAGCCGTCCTGGAGATGACAGACAGGCTGAATCTGCCTCTCGTTCTCTTTCTTGTCCTCCCTCATCTCCAAGAACAGATCACAGCCTTCCATGGATGCTGTATCCAAATCAGAAGTGGGAAGGACAAACCTCCCACTCCAAGAAATCAGCCGCTGCCGCAGCCCATGGGTGTAAGTGGCTTTAAAACCATTGTATCTTCCTTTCTGTTCTCTTCTAGGCAGGTTCCTATGGTCCATCCCCGTGGTATCGGGATCCCTTCCAGTCATGCGTGAAGTGGTATGACTCCACCACATCTGCCCCATGTACCTTGCTCTCTCCCCCCTTTCCCCAGGGGAAGAATTGTGAATGCAGTGGATTGGTTTGTTATGGTAGGGTTTTGTTATATGCATGGCCAGGCTGCTCTGTGTTTATGCTGGAGAAGGCCGGTTGGGGAACTGTACCTGGCCCTTGGCGTGGAATGTGGGAGGTTTGGGAGTGTCCTTAGATCCTAGGGGAGGTCACTCCACCATCTGGGAGCAGCCCCCGGAGAAACGTCTGTCTCCCACACCGATGAGAGTCACTCTGATTGTAGAGAGCTCCACTGGGCCACGGGAGTGGAGCTGTCAGCCGTGGTTTCATCCTGGAGCTCTAGGCTCTTTCAGATCCCCTGGGCCAGGCCACAGAGAGCCTTGAAGAGAAGGACCCAGCCAGCCAGAGATGGGACAAAGCCTTACTCGTGGATGCTGGGCTACACCCCAAAGTGACATTGACCTTAATCGGCCTGTTTCGACTGAGTTTTGCACTAAATTTGTCTCCTGCCAACGTAGCCACCCTGTTACGGTGACACAATAACACAACCCCTTTTCCCTCCATAACATATGGCCAAAGTCGACTTACTTCCGTCACTGTAATGCTAGTGTAGACGCTGCATTACCTGTGTTGACCCTACCAGTCCCCCAGCAGGGGGAATCCCAGGTTTCATGCAGCATCTTAAGAAGAGGGGCCAGCAGGACAGCAAAAGCATCCCCAAAATCTTTGCAGAGTTGACACGACCTTGTGACATTGGGGTACTGTTGGCCCCCTTCCCAGCTCCAGAGTCCTTTTGGATCACAGCTGCCGTCTCCTTCCCATCAAGTGAAATAGTCCTTAAACCCAAGAGCTGATAAACTCACAGAGATGTGGGGCTGGAAGGGACCGTGAGAGGTCATCAAGTCCAGCCCCCTGCCCTGAGGCAGGGATGAGTAACCCTAGACCAGCCCTGAGAGGTGTTTGTCCAACCTGTTCTTAAAATCCTCCGGTGACGGGGCTCCCACAACCTCCCTTGGAAGCCAGTTCCAGAGCTTAACTGCTTTTAGAGTGAGAAACTTTCCCCTGATATCAAACCAAAATTGCCCTTGGTGCTGATGAAGCCCATTACGTCTTGTCCTGCCTTCTGTGGACACGGAGAACAATTGATCCCTGTCCTCTGTAGAACAGTCCCTAACACGTTTGAAGACTGTTATCCAGTTCCCCGCCCCCCAGTCCTCTTCTCTCCAGACTAAACATGCTCAGTTATTTTAACCTTGCCTCATAGGTCAAGGGTTTCTAAACCTCTGATCAGCTTGTTACTCTCCTCTGGACTTTCCCACATCTTTCTTAAAGTACAGGAACCAAATCAAGTGAATTTCTCACAGGGCTCTGAATCCACCTCTCATCAGTAGACTGCTACTGGAGAACTATCACTGCTTCCATGTGCAACAGGGAAGGTCTGTCTCTTACAAGAACCTGGAGAACCCTCACCCTTAAACATGTGTCTAAACAAAGGCCCAAAAAAAAGCCACAGTAGCTGTGTTTAGTTTGGAGATGGCTACCCCATCTGGACTCCCCACCTTCCAGATTAGGGTGCCCCCCTGGACAACTCTCCACCCCATGTTTTCCCTCTTAACCACCCCCTTTGCCTGTTCCTGCAATTACCCGGCAAATCTATCACCATTGGTGACCGTGGCACATGGGGAAACTCCAGATTGTGCAGCTTTGGGCTTCTGGGGCATATATGCAAATTAGTCTTGCTAATAGATAGCGAGCCCCTCCATTTCCCCATTTACCCACAGGGGGAGCCAGAGAGCAGCACTTGCTAATGAGCCAGGCCGCAGGGTCAGAGCATACCTTCCATGCTCCAGTTTCCCTAGAGAGCAGTGGTCCCCAACCTTTCTGTTGCAATAACATATTCATGTTCCCAGAAGAGTGTGGCGGGCGCCGGACAACCAGCCACCAAAATGCCGCTGAGAAGCAGCGTCATCAAGAAGCGTCACCGCCGAAATGGTGCCAAGAAGCAGCGGCATTTCAGTGGCGACGCTTCTTGGCGTTGCCACTTCTTGGCGGCATTTCGGCAGCTGGTTGTCTGGTAGCCGCCCTCCTCAGTGGCGTGTTGTCTAGCAGAAGCACTCCCTTGTCAGTAGACGGGCACACATAAATGCCCCAGCGGGCACCATGGTATCCATGGGCACTGCGTTGGGGACCACTGCTATAGAGGGACGTGAATTGCTTCTCGTTGCTGTGAGGTTCGAGGCTCAGACTCCATGGAGAATGTGTGTGACGGTGCCCAGATTAACAGTGTCGTGGAAAAAGTCACCCACGCATTGATTTTAGTTCACAGACTCACGCCTGAGGCCCGTTTATTGCAATAAATACCAACGCGGTGGGGGTAGCAGTTAGAAAACTACTCCCCCGATCGGAACACACAGGCTCCTTTTTATGCTTCCAAACGGCAAACATAGTACAAGTTATATGTCATTTACGAAAATAAGAGAGTAGGGGTCTGCTCGCCTTCCCGGCACCTTCCCTATTATCTTTCAGAGAATTGGGTGCATATTGGGGTGGAGGGCTTCTTGGTGGTTTTCGATATGGGCAGTACTTGGCACCAGTTGGAGTGTATTTTCGGCAGGGTGCAGGGTGCATATCAGTATGGCCGGGGAGGGGACACGGAACACCCAAAAGAGGAATATGATTGGCTAGTTTGTATTTAGCTAGAACCACGGGGGGGGGCACAGATCACCCAAAGGAGAAGCTGCATTTAGTCAGTTTGCATCCAGCTAAAGTTACCTATCGATTCACACAAGCGGTTATTATATTTCACCAGCCATGAACATATTTCATTAGTGCTGATGCTGGGGCTTTCCCTCCTTGGCCCCCCTCCCTCCTCTGGTCATGACCCTTGACCGAGACTGGCAGGAGGCCGTGACACTTAGTCTAGTTCAGGCTTGTGGCCTGTATGGGCCTGTATGACGAGCCTTTGCCGGTGTTCTGATCGGTACAAGGGAGGCCGGCCAGGCCTATTCCCCCTCAATTTCCCTCCTCTGATGCCGTGTAGGTATCACCAAGATTCGTTTTTGCTGGACACGGCCGAGGATCGTGAACTGGCCAGCTTGGGAGTGCCGAGATTGGTGCCGGCCTGTTTAAGGGAGTTAATGCTAGGGGTACTGACACTAAGTGGACCTACAACCTCCGCCCCATCCCCCATTGCATACCGCACCTCCCCGAAACCAGCTTCGTTTTTCTTGGGCTGGGTGATGGGGAAGAGCAGGGCCTGGGGAAATGGCGGGGATCTTTAGACAGAAAACCAAGGACATTAGTTTAGTGCAAAGCATAGTAGCGTGGTAGCACTGACTATAAATTGGTTGGGCATACCAGGTGGTTTATTTTTCCAAATTTGACTAACATTTTTATAGTCAAATGATTTTACTTATATAACCTCTTGCCTGGATTATTTACAGACATTCCCAAAGGAATGGCTGCAAAGAAACCAAGAATTTTTCTTTTTAGAACACCTTCTTTTAACATCCGTACGTAGTGTCACTGCTTAATTTTTTTCCAGTAACTACAGAGTTAATTTTTCTACTTTCTTTCTTTTAACTTCCTTAAACTGCGGTTGCCTGCTTGTTTGGGCTCGATCCATTTTTCTTGCTGGTTCACTTTTTTTTCTTCCTCTTCCATGGGCACAGGCATTGTTTTACTCCCAATTTAGCAAGGAGGGTGGGGTTTTTTTTCTAACCCCGTTTTATTTATACTTTTGGCTAAATTAAGGAGGTGATTCATTTCTTCTTAGATCTATTTTGAGAGAGGGCACTACGGCACTTTGGGAAGGGGTTTTGCTGGGTTTAGGCGAATTTCACCCAGCTGGGCAGACCCAATGTGCCCAACTGGGTTGGCATGATCAGCCCACAATAAGGGGGTGGGGGGCCTTAGCCAGCAGTTCCTGTTGCAACGAGGAAGGGCTGGGGTCGGTCTCCCCCTCTAGAGTGTCCTTTTGCAAAACCGCCAGGACCTTATTGTAAGCGGGATCAGACACATTCAGATACACACCATTTGGGGTACAGCAGAGAGTACAATTCCGTGGGAGACCAGGTGCACACACAGACTCCAAGGTCTCCTGACCCGAAGCGCCAATGCCCGTGAAATGGCGCAAGGGGAGCGTTTTTTTTTTCAATACGGGGAGACGTGTAAGGGGTACGTGTAAGGGGTACGTGTAAGGGGTACGTGTAAGGGGTACGTGTAAGGGGTACGTGTAAGGACTTTTACATTAGACAGGTTACACATAACACGTAATCAGCGCTATTAGCCCAGGCCTCCTTCCTTTGGCGAGGCCACCTTCCTAGACCTGCTATCCAGGTGAGGTCACCTTCCTAGACCTCCTATCCAGGTGAGGTCAGCTCCTCAACGTTCACGCCAATGGGGGGGTTTTACAGAGTGGTCCTCGCACACACCCCTTCCGGCAGAGGGCACCGGCCCGCCCTCAAGAGAACAGGATAGGAAACCCTGTTGCCTCTGGTACGGCGGGCGATTTCCAGGGACTCCCCTTCTCTCCGAGCAGGGGAGGGAGCCCACGGCTCCAAGAGGAAGATCTGGGGTAAGGTTTCGGTCGCAGATCATTCACACAGAAAGGGCTAGGAAAGACACGGTCCCCGCACACCCCTCCCTCAGCAGAGAGCGCCGGCCCGCCTTCTAGAGAACGGGATAGGTCACTCTACTACCTGGGAGTTTGTGGGTGGTTTCCCGGGGCTCCCGCTCTCCGAGCAAGGAGGGGCCAAATACGGCACTTCCAGGAAAGGCAGGGGTAGGTTCACCTAACGACCCACACACACACACACACACACACAAAACAGAGTACACCTACCTTGGGACACTATTACGACACTCCACCCCACCACTGACCTAGCGTCAGGGGGAGTCCTGCCTACCCCTTCGGCCACTCCGGGGTTTACCCTTCCCGGGGTTTACAGCGGCCGGTTCTCTGCCCCCTTGGGGGAACCACTGCCCAAGGGTCAGACCACGCTAAGCTGACAAACAAGACCCATTCAATACAAAACACACTACCATCAGTTACTCTACCTATTACAATACCAACAGACATTCGCTCTTACAGGACAGACAGGTTACAAGACGAACAGTTACTGACACAAGACGAACAGGTGTCAAGCAAATGAGTCTAACAACAAAGGTTCAGATCACAGCGCGTCCTCACCTAAACCCAGAGCCTACAGGCAGCTCCCCACCGAGGCAACGGTCTCTTACCTGGTGCCTGGGATCGGTGTGGAAGCGGTCCGCGGTCCTCCGGTCTGGTGGGACGTCGAGTGATCCCGGACGAGCCCCCAAATTGTCGTGGAAAAAGTCACCCACGCATTGATTTTAGTTCACAGACTCATGCCTGAGGCCCGTTTATTGCAATACATACCAACGCGTTGGGGGTAGCAGTTAGAAAACTACTCCCCCGATCGGAGCACGCAGGTGTTCTGATCGCTACAAGGGAGGCCGGCCAGGCCTATTCCCCCACAATGCCCTTGCTCTTTCCTGCAGGTGTACCACATGTCAGGAGCCCGGCTGGCCCTGCCCCTCTGCGTGCTGAAAGATCGTCCGGGTGCGGAGAAGGACCTCGAGGCACTGGGGAAGATGTTGAAAGCTTTAGGGTTTGAGAATGAGGTGGTCAAGGATCCGTCAGCAGAGGTAAGCAGCTTTAATTCGCAGTGTACAGAGCAGAGGGGTCCAATTCATGGGAGATGGCGCAAAGAAGAAACTGGACTTAAATGATGGCAGGTTCTAGTTACTGTCCCATCATTTATAAATAAACCTGCTCCAATCCCTCGGATAGAGACAAGCACCTACAAGATCTCTATCAAGCATTCTTAAAACTACAATACCCACCTGCTGAAGTGAAAAAACAGATTGACAGAGCCAGACGAGTACCCGGAAGTCACCTCCTACAAGACAGGCCCAACAAAGAAAATAACAGAACACCACTAGCTGTCACCTTCAGCCCCCAACTAAAACCTCTCCAGCGCATCATCAGAGATCTACAACCTATCCTGAAAGATGATCCTTTACTCTCACAGATCTTGGGAGACAGACCTGTCCTCGCTTACAGACAACCCCCCAACCTAAAGCAAATACTCACCAGCAACCACACATCACTGAACAAAACCACTAACCCAGGAACCTATCCTTGTAACAAACCCCGATGTCAACTCTGTCCACATATCTATTCCAGTGACATCATCATAGGACCTAATCACATCAGCCACACCATCAGGGGCTCGTTCACCTGCACATCTACCAATGTGATATATGCCATCATGTGCCAGCAATGCCCCTCTGCCATGTACATTGGCCAAACCGGACAGTCTCTACGCAAAAGAATTAATGGACACAAATCTGACATCAGGAATCAAAATACTCAAAAACCAGTGGGAGAACACTTTAACCTGTCTGGTCATTCAGTGACAGACCTGCGGGTGGCTATATTACAACAGAAAAACTTCAAAAACAGACTCCAACGAGAAACTGCTGAGCTAGAATTGATATGCAAACTAGACACAATCAACTCCGGTTTGAATAAGGACTGGGAATGGTTGAGCCATTACAAACATTGAATCTCTCACACTTGTTATCTAACTGTCTGTCTGTACTCGGCTAGCTTGATTATCACTTCAAAAGTTTTTTTTTTTTTTTCTCTTAATTAATTGGCCTCTCAGAGGTGGTAAGACAACTCCCACCTGTTTATGCTCTCTGTATGTGTGTATATATATCTCCTCAATATATGTTCCATTCTATATGCATCCGAAGAAGTGGGCTGTAGTCCACGAAAGCTTATGCTCTAATAAATTTGTTAGTCTCTAAGGTGCCACAAGTCCTCCTGTTCTTCTTTTTACAAACTCTCTGTGACTTACTGAGAAGAACAACCCCTCAACTCCGGGGACACTAGCTAAAGGATCTCCACCGTTCCACACAGCCACCAGAGGGAGCCTCTGAGAACCAAGCTCCCTGCGTCTCAGCACTGACTAGAGCAGCCTCGGGGCGGCTCTATCTTGCACCAGCTGACAACTCACCTACGGAGGTGGTGGATTCCCCATCACCTGGAGTCTTTAAATCAAGATTGGATTCTCGTTCTAAAAGCTCCACTTTAGCTCAATCCGAAGTTATGGGCTTGATGAAGGAAGCACAGAACGACATTCTCTGGCCTGTGCTATGCAAAGGACGCTGAGCGGCGAGCGGGCCCGTGAGCAGTCCCCTGACCTGGATCTGCGTCGGGTCGGGGTCGGCTGTCTGGAGCCCAGCGGTGGCTTGCCTCTAGAGCAGGGCCCGGGTGCTGGTGGTGCCCCAGGCACCTGCACAGTCATGCAGGGCCTCCGGCATCGAAGGCATGCGGATGTCCGGAGAAGCCTGAGTCGACGCAACCGGGCTGCTCCGCTCGACATGATTCGGAGCTCTGGGGCCCGGGGGGGAACTGGGGATGCCCGACGCGGGTCTAGCCTCTCCCCCTGCTTTATCTCAACGCCGCTGCGAAGACGAGACCTTTCTTTGTTTCTTCGATGGGGAGCGGTGCCGGCCCCCGCAAGGTGCCGGGGGATCACTGTGCACCGAGGATGAGATGCCCTGTGCCAAATCCGCTCGGTGCACCGGGGTTGGGGTGAGCGCCGATTCCATGAGAAAGGCCCAGAGTCTAATGTCTCTTTCTTTTTTAGTTCTAGGTTTACAGGACCTGCAGATCTTACAGCGGTCACTAATGTGGGATTCACCCAAGCAGCGGAGACAGTCGGTGTGCAGGTCACGTCTAGGCATCAAACGCCTGCAAGAGTCGCACGATTTAAACCCTGGGGCCTGGGGCATGCCCCGGCCCGAACGCTAACTAACTAACTGTACTGAAACTATCGAACTAGCTAACAGGTACTACTAACAACGAACGACGAGTTCTCGGACCAGCTGCAGCGAAGTGAAGCTGGAGCAAGTAGTTCCAATGCACCCTCCCTGGCGGCAAGAAGGAACTGAGGGGGGGGGGGGAGTGCGCGGCTCCCCTTATAGCGCGCTATAGAGGCACCACTCCAGGGGACACAGCAGTGCTCCCCCTATGGGTACTGCTAAGGGAAAAACTTCCGACACCGGTGCACGTGGTGAGCACGCACAGCTACTGTGGAATAGACATGAGCAACACTTCTCAAAGAACGCCCATTACGGAACAGGTAATTGTCCTTTTTCCAGCCCTCGACCTAGAGGACGCTTATTTTCATGTGACTATTCACCCAGCCCACAGACGTTTACTTCATTTTACCCTCGATTTGATACATTTTCAATACAGAGTGTTGCCCTTCAGCCTATCTACCGCCCCCTGAGTTTTCTCCAAACTCCTAGCTGTGGTTACTGCCCACCTCAGGAAACGGGGTTATAATATTTCCTTACCTCGATGATTGTCTCCTCAAAGCCTCAACGGTCGACAAAGCTCTTCGATCCACACAGCTTACCGTCACTTGCTTCCTTTCCCTTGGCTTGCAAATAAACAAAAACAAATCCACCTTATCTCCTACCCAACAACTGGAGTTCATAGGAGCGCACCTCAATTCCCGAACGGGAAGAGCGTCTCTCCCGCTCGATCGTTTCAACACCATAAAACTCCTGGTTACAAAACTTCACAACAGTCCCCAGGTCACTGCACGAGACTGCCTACAATTACTAGGCCACATGGCCTCGTGTACTTTCGTGGGCAAAAATGCACGCCTATACATGAGGTGCTTCCAAGCTTGGTTGGCCATGGTTTAAAGATCGAACGTACATGCTCTAAACAAGCCTCTATCCATGCCCTTCAGAGTCAAAGACTCCCTCCGATGGTGGACAGTTCCCTCCAACCTCTGCTCAGGAGTCCCTTTTCTCCAAGACTCCCCATCACTCATAATGACTACCGACGCATCCCTCACGGGGTGGGGAGCACACATGTCCCACCACACAGCCCAGGGTCTATGGTCTTCCACCAGAGCCTCCCTACATGTAAACGTCCTAGAACTGCAAGCCATATGCAATGCCTGATGTCACTTCCTCCCATTTATTCAGAACCAACATGTTCGGATAATGACAGACGACATCGCCTGCATGTTCTATGTCAACACGCAGGGAGGGGCTCGATCTCATTCGCTTTGCACGGAAGCCATGAAGCTCTGGAATTGGTGTCTCACAAACAACATACAGATATCAGCCTATCTTCCCGGGACCCTGAATACCACCGCGGACAAACGAAGCTGACGTTTTCCCTGGGATCATGAATGGGAGATAAACGACACGATCATACGCAATATAGTCCACATTTGGGGCTATCCAACCCTGTATCTCTTCACGACGGGAAAGAACAAGAAATGTCCCAAATTTTGCTCCAAAGCGGGATTGGGCAAACATTCCCTAGGAGATGCGTTCCTGATCTCATGGGCTCAACACTTAATGTCTGCTTTCCCCCCAATACCGCTTCTCCACAGGGTTTTGACAAAGATACAAAGGGATCGTGCCATGGTAATTTTGATTGCCCTGTCGTGGCCCAGACAACCATGGTTTCCATCCCTCACCAAAATGTCAATTTGCCCAGCGATTCCGTTGCCTCTCACTCTGAACCTCCTATCACAGCAACACGGCCGATTTCTCCACCCCAACCTATCCATGCTTCACCTCAAAGCTTGGTTCCTACATGGTTCTCCCAAAATGAACTAGCATGCTCTGAGCAGGTTCAAAGAGTGCTCCTTTGTGCTCTGCTATGTAAGAGCACTCTTTGAACCTGTCTCCAAAAGTGGAAGCGATTCGCACAATGGTGCTCAACTAAACAACTCCCTCCTACTTCTGCACCTCTTCCGCCCATACCTGACTACCTATTAGACCTTAAACAGTCTGGCCTTTCTTTCAGCTCCATCAAGGTCCACTTAGCTGCTATTACAACTTTTCATGACAAGATCGACGATACCTCTGTTTTGCTCTTCCAGTCACCAAGTGTTTTCTCAAAGGGCTCCAATCCCTATACCTGGACATTAAACCTCCTACCCCTCCGTGGGACTTCACTTAGTATTATCCTGCTTCACTCAACAACCATTCGAGCCCCTAGCCACTTGCTCCCTCTTACATCTCTCGATGAAAACAGCATGCTTAGAGGCAATCACCTCCACCGGACATGCAGGAGAAATAGCAGCTCTCGTGGCAGACCCACTGTACACACTATTTTTTAAGGACAAGGTTACCCTCCGACTACACCCCAAATTCCTTCCAAAGGTGCATTCCTCATTCCACATCAATGAGCCGATACACCTACCAACCTTCTTTCCTAAACCACATGCGAACTCTTTTGAATCCACCATGCCTACGTTAGATGTACGCAGGGCTCGGTCCTTCTATTTGGATAGAACCAAGCCCTTTAGGAACTCTTCTCGACTCTTTGTCTCCATCGCAGGGCGCTCAAAAGCGACACCTGTTTCTACCCAGAGACTTTCAAACTGGATTCTGAGTGTATCCGACTGTGCTATCAGATAAAGAAAGTGACGCCTCCAGCCGGCATCAGAACTCACTCCACTAGATCTGTGGCTACCTCCGTGGCTTTTCTACACAAAGTTCCCCTGGCTGACATCTGTAAAGCAGCCACTTGGACTTCTGGACAAACATTTGTTAAGCATTATGCCTTTACTCAAGGCCCTCTTTCTGATATACGATTAGGCAGAGTTGTATTATCGAATGCATTCCTACCAGATCTGACGTCCCTACCTCCTTGAGGTACACGGCTTTTCAGTCACCTGGAGTGGAGCACCCACGGGGACATCTCTTGAAGAAGAAGAAGAAGAGGAGGTTACTCATTCTGTGCAGTAACTGATGTTCTTCGAGATGAGTGTCCCTGCGGGTGCTCCTGTCACAACTATAAAGGGAAGGGTAATAGCCCTCCTGTGTACAATACTATAAAATCCCTCCTGGCCAGAGACACCAAAATCCTTTTCCCTGTAAAGGGTTAAGAAGCTCAGGTAACCTGGCTGACACCTGGCCCAAAGGACCAATAAGGGGACAAGATACTTTCAAATCTTGGGGGAAGGGGGGGCAGACTTTTGTTTGTGCTCTTTGTTTTGGGGGTTGTTCGCTCTTGGGACTAAGAGGGACCAGACATCAATCCAGGCTCTCCACATCTTTCTGAACAAGTCTCTCATATTTCAAACTTGTAAATAACAGCCAGGCAAGGCGTGTTAGTTTATCTTTGTTTTCTCAACTTGTAAATGTTCCTTTTGCTAGAGGGTTTACCTCTGTTTGCTGTAACTTTGAACCCAAGGCTAGAGGGGGTTCCTCTGGGCTCTTTGAATCTGATTACCCTGTAAAGTTATTTTCCATCCTGATTTTACAGAGATGATCTTTTTCCTGACTTGTTGTAGCTAAATTAGCCCCCATCATATTCTATGTATAGTTGGGGTTATTTTTTCCAATGCGCATTACTTTACATTTATTCACATTAAATTTCATTTGCCCAATCACTTAGTTTTGTGAGATCTTTTTGAAGTTCTTCACAGTCTGCTTTGGTCTTAACTATCTTGAGCAGTTTAGTATCATCTGCAAACTTTGCCACCTCACTGTTTACCCCTTTCTCCAGATCATTTATGAATAAGTTGAATAGGATCGGTCCGAGGACTGACCCTTGGGGAACACCACTAGTTACCCCTCTCCATTCTGAGAATTTACCATTAATTCCTACCCTTTGTTCCCTGTCTTTTAACCAGTTCTCAATCCATGAAAGGACCTTCCCTCTTATCCCATGACAATTTAATTTACATAAGAGCCTTTGGTGAGGGACCTTGTCAAAGGCTTTCTGGAAATCTAAGTACACTATGTCCACTGGATCCCCCTTGTCCACATGTTTGTTGACCCCTTCAAAGAACTTTAATAGTTTAGTAAGACACGATTTCCCTTTACAGAAACCATGTTGACTATTGCTCAACAGTTTATGTTTTTCTCTGTGTCTGACAATTGTGATAGACCCAGGCCAGCTGGGAACAGCAGAGTGGCAGAAGGGAGATATACTGGCCACTGGATAAGTAGTTTTCTGTTCCCTGAGTGACCAGAGCAGGGGCTGCTCCAGGCTAATAGACCACCTGACTCCAATTAACCTGCTAAGAGTCAGGTGAGGCTGTTAAGCACCGGACTCTAATTAAGGCCCCCTGATGCTATAAAAGGGCTCACTCCAGTCAGGCCAGGGGGAGAGGAAGTGTGTGTGAGGAACTGAGAGCAAGAGGTGTGCAAGAAGTTGAGAGCGAGTAGGCGTACTGCTGGAGGACTGAGAAGTACAAGTGTTATCAGACATCAGGAGGAAGGTCTGGTGGTGAGGACAAAGAAGGTGCTGGGAGGAGGCCATTGGGAAGTAGCCCAGGGAGTTGTAGGGGTCATGTAACTGTACCAGGAGGCACTCTAAACAGCTTCCGTCCACCGGGCCCTGGGCTGGAACCTGGAGTAGAGGGTGGGCCCAGGTTCCCCCCAAACTTCCCAACTCCTGATCAAACACAGGAGGAATTGACCTGGACAGTAGCTTCTACCAGAGGGGAAGGTCCCTGGGCTGTTTCCTGACCCACAGGGTGAATCTGTGAGGCGAGCAAATCCACCAATAAGCGCAGGACCCACCAAGGTAGAGGAGGAACTTTGTCACACAATTTTATTCTTAACTATTGTTTCGACTAATTTGCCCAGTACAGACGTTAGACTTACTGGTCTGTAATTGCCGGGATCACCTCTAGAGCCCTTTTTAAATATTGGTGTTACATTAGCTAATATAAAAACCAACAGAGGGTCCTGTGGCACCTTTAAGACTAACAGAAGTATTGGGAGCATAAGCTTTCGTGGGTAAGAACCTCACCTCTTGCATCTGAAGAAGTGAGGTTCTTACCCATGAAAGCTTATGCTCCAATACTTCTGTTAGTCTCAAAGGTGCCACAGGACCCTCTGTTGGTCTTTACAGATTCAGACTAAGACGGCGACCCCTCTGATAATTAGCTAATATGTGATCTATATGTATAACATATGATCTATATTACACTCATGCATTCACACACACACACACACACACACACACTCCGTCTTGTTTTTGTTACCAATTAATTGCTCCCCCTAATGTCACTGGCCAGGTGAGTTAGATGGGGGAGGGGGTGGAGCCGGGCTTCTGGCGATCTGGATTGATGGTCCCATGTTGACAAGACGAAACCCGGGGTCCTCTGCAAGACACCTCACTTTTATAGCAGCTTCCCTCTCACGCAAATCTAGACCAGCTTCAAAATCTGTGTCTGTGTCCGTTGGGCCTTTGTACTGTTTCCTTTGGGTGTTGTCCCAATGCTGTTCAAAGAGGGTGCTTGCCTCTAACCCCCGCCCCCAGCCATCAATATGTCTGCTCTTCTTTAGTGAGCCCACTGGACAAGTTTTATTGTCCTTGGGTCTGGCTCCCACCCCCGCCCCCCAACTGTTGCAGCTGTCTGGAGGTGCTGCCTTCCACACCTGGCTCATTCATGCCTCATTCATTCAACACGGCAATTGATTAAGGGAGGGGGGGGGGGGGAGATGTTATTCTACTCCTAGCCAAAAGACATTTTTCTTCTACTTTAACCATCCTTAGGGGCTATTACATTAGACCAAGGCTTATCACAAAGGTTTCTATAAGTTTTTCTACATAGGGATCTGATACAAAGTTCCTATATCAAAGGACTTGATACAAAGTTCTATGAAAATAGCTTAATACAGGGTTATATGAAGAGGCATAATACAAAGTCATATGAAAGTTATGTGAAGATGCTTAATACAGAGATTTATCTACTGGGCTAGCATCTCCTGTAGCTCGTCCCTGCACTGTTCTCCTCTCCACCCAACCCTGGCTAGGCTCTCTGCGAGGGTCATCCTCCAACCCCTATGCTCAGTATCTGAATCATATCGTTCCACGTGGCGCTGGGCCGGGGATGAGGAGTTTGGAGTGCAGCAGGCAGGCTGCCCTGGAACTGGTGTTGGGGGCCAGAGAAGAGGACTCCCCCCAGCTCTCTCCCCTCCAGCAGCAGCTTAAGGCTCTAGGAGGGAGTTTGGGTGTGGGAGGGGTGTGGGCTCTCAGACGGAGTTTGGGTGGTGGGTGCGGACTCTGGGCTGGGGCAGGGGGTTGGGGTGCAGGAGGGGGTTTGGGGTTCTGGGTGAGGGAGGGGGTTTGGGTTCTGGGTGCGGGCTCTGGGAGGAGGTTGGAGTGCTAGGTGCGGGATGGAGTTTGGGTGCTGGGTGCAGGCTCTGGGCTGGGGCAAGGGTTTGGAGTGCAGGAGGGGGCTTAGGGTGCAGACTCTGGGAGACAGTTTGGGTGTGGAAGGGGTGCAGGCTTTGGGAGAGGTTTGGGTGCTGGGTGCGAGCGCTGGGCTGGGGCAGGGTGTTGGGGTGCAGGAGGGGATGTGGGAGGGGTTTGGGTGCTGGGTGCGAGCGCTGGGCTGGGACAGGGGTTGATGTGCAGGAGGGGGCTTGGGGTGCAGGCTCTGGGAGGGAGTTTGGGTGTGGAAGGGGTGCAGGCTTTGGGAGAGGTTTGGGTGCTGGGTGCGAGTGCTGGGCTGGGACAGGGTGTTGGGGTGCAGGAGGGGATGTGGGAGAGGTTTGGTTTCTGGGTGTGGGCTCTGGGCTGGTGCAGGGGGTTGGGGTGCAGGAGGGGTGGTGGAAGGGGGTTTGGGGTACGGTTAGCATCTGAGCTAAAACTTCTTGATTTTGACCCCATTTACATTGTGTGCCTTGGGGCACTTGTTTGTCAGTGAGGAACTGCTTCTCTCATCTATTTCCTCGCAGCGGTTTCACTACCTCAAACCAGGTCTGTGGTTTTGACTGGCAAGAAAACAACCCCTTCTATCTTACACAGACACCTTTAATCTGCCTAAAACGCCAACGCTAATCATAACAAACTGGACTAAGAACTAATTACCTGATCACTCTTATATCAAGCACCAGTTTGTATGATCTCGGCCATGTCTACACTACAAAATTATGTCGACCTCTGGTACACCAGCAAACAACCCAGAGAGACTGCTAACAACCAACAAACTAGAAAATGAGAAGATTCACTCACGTCTCACTGAAGAAAAACAGCACTCCAGAGAGAATGACACGGCTACACTGGCTACAACATGCTTCCGGCTGGTTTGGCGCGCAAACACCTTTTCTTCTGCCACCAGGGCTGTCCCTAAGGGGGTGCCCTGCAAGGGACAAATTAGCCTGGACCACTCCCCATGTACAGCGTGGCTCCTGCTCACTCTGCCCTTCATGCTGCCCAACTTCCCCCATCTGCCAATGACAGGGGCCCGAACTGCCACCTGCGCACTTGGGGTCCCAGCTACCGCCCTGTCTGCCACAGGGCCCAGGCTGCAGGACTCCATTGACTGGGCCTTGGGCTGCCGGCCCCAACTGCCCATCCCCATGCTCCATGGGGCTCGTCTGCCTGCTCAGCGCTCCATGGGGCTCGGGCCGTCTGCCCTGCAACTGGGTCCCACCTGCTGTCTCCCATGCCCGGGGTCCTCTGGCCGCCATTAGGGAGATTTTTCTGGCGAACCCCCTGTAACATTGTGTGAACCCCCAGGGGCTCACGAACCCCAGTTTGGGAACCATTGGTGTAGACACTGTGTTACTTATATTGTCTTTAGTGGCTGCCAGGAGGTGTCCCACAATGCCCCACCTTCACCGCTTTGGTCACAGTTTTGATCTCTGTTGCCCAATGGCCAGGTACGCAGGAAGGTGTCCCTGCCCTTTAAAGCTCCACGAAATTTTGATGATACCCTAGGAAGAAAGGAGAGCAGCAGAATACGGACCTTGGACTTCAGAAAAGCAGACTTTGACTCCCTCAGGGAACAGATGGGCAGGATCCCCTGGGAGAATAACATGAAGGGGAAAGGAGTCCAGGAGAGCTGGCTGTATTTTAAAGAATCCTTATTGAGGTTGCAGGAACAAACCATCCCGATGTGTAGAAAGAATAGTAAATATGGCAGGAGACCAGCTTGGCTAAACAGTGAAATCCTTGCTGATCTTAAACACAAAAAAGAAGCTTACAAGAAGTGGAAGATTGGACAAATGACCAGGGAGGAGTATAAAAATATTGCTCAGGCATGCAGGAGTGAAATCAGGAAGGACAAATTACACTTGGAGTTGCAGCTAGCAAGAGATGTTAAGAGTAACAAGAAGGGTTTCTTCAGGTCTGTTAGTAACAAGAAGAAGGTAAGGGAAAGTGTGGGCCCCTTACTGAATGAGGGAGGCAACCTAGTGACAGAGGATGTGGAAAAAGCTAATGTACTCGATTTTTTTGCCTCTGTCTTCACGAACAAAGTCGGCTCCCAGATTGCTGCACTGGGCAGCACAGCATGGGGAGGAGGTGACCAGCCCTCTGTGGAGAAAGAAGTGGTTCGGGACTATTTAGAAAAACTGGACGTGCACAAGTCCATGGGGCCGGATGCGCTGCATCCGAGGGTGCTAAAGGAGTTGGTGGCTGTGATTGCAGAGCCATTGGCCATTATCTTTGAAAACTCATGGCGATCGGGGGAGGTCCCGGATGACTGGAAAAAGGCTAATGTAGTGCCCATCTTTAAACAAGGGAAGGAGGAGGATCCAGGGAACTACAGGCCAGTCAGCCTCACCTTAGTCCCTGGAAAAATCATGGAGCAGGTCCTCAAGGAATCAATTCTGAAGCGCTTAGAGGAGAGGAAAGTGATCAGGAACAGTCAGCATGGATTCACCAAGGGCAAGTCATGCCTGACTAACCTAATTGCCTTCTATGAGGAGATAACTGGCTCTGTGGATGAGGGGAAAGCAGTGGATGTGTTATTCCTTGACTTTAGCAAAGCTTTTGATACGGTCTCCCACAGTATTCTTGCTGGCAAGTTAAAGAAGTACGGGCTGGATGAATGGACTGTAAGGTGGATAGAAAGCTGGCTAGATCGTCGGGCTCAATGGGTAGTGATCAATGGCTCCATGTCTAGTTGGCAGCCGGTTTCAAGTGGAGTGCCCCAAGGGTCGGTCCTGGGGCCGATTTTGTTCAATATCTTCATTAATGATCTGGAGGATGGTGTGGACTGCACTCTCAGCAAGTTTGCAGATGACACTAAACTAGGAGGCGTGGTAGATACACTAGAGGGTAGGGATCGGATACAGAGAGACCTAGACAAATTAGAGGATTGGGCCAAAAAAAACCTGATGAGGTTCACCAGGGACAAGTGCAGAGTCCTGCACTTAGGACGGAAGAATCCCATGCACTGCTACAGACTAGGGACCGAATGGCTAGGTAGCAGTTCTGCAGAAAAGGACCTAGGGGTCACAGTGGACGAGAAGCTGGATATGAGTCAAAAGTGTGCCCTTGTTGCCAAGAAGGCTAATGGCATTTTGGGCTGTATAAGTAGGGACATTGCCAGCAGATCGAGGGATGTGATCGTTCCCCTCTATTCGACATTGGTGAGGCCTCATCTGCAGTACTGTGTCCAGTTTTGGGCCCCACACTACAAGAAGGATGTGGAAAAATTGGAAAGAGTCCAGCGGAGGGCAACAAAAATGATTAGGGGTCTGGAGCACATGACTTATGAGGAGAGGCTGAGGGAACTGGGATTGTTTAGTCTCCAGAAGAGAAGAATGAGGGGGGATTTGATAGCTGCTTTCAACTACCTGAAAGGGGGGTTCCAAAGAGGATGGATCTAGACTGTTCTCAGTGGTAGCAGATGACAGAACAAGGAGCAATGGTCTCAAGTTGCAGTGGGGGAGGTTTAGGTTGGATATTAGGAAACACTATTTCACCAGGAGGGTGGTGAAGCACTGGAATGCGTTACCTAGGGAGGTGGTGGAATCTCCTTCCTTGGAGGTGTTTAAGGTCAGGCTTGACAAAGCCCTGGCTGGGATGATTTAGTTGGGGTTGGTTCTGCTTTGAGCAGGGGATTGGACTAGATACCTCCTGAGGTCCCTTCCAACCCTGATATTCTATTATTCTATGATACCACTTTCTCAACACAGATATTGAACACTGAGGAAAGAGAGAAATTGATTGAGATCTCCTATGATTACGAACTGAAAAGGAGTTCCAGAAATCTGTCATTGATCAACTTTTGGCTGAGTTTAAGAAACGAGTGCCCCCTGCTGGCAGAAAAAGCTACTACAATTTTGTTACAATTTTCAACAACATACTTATGCGAGAAAGCGTTTTCCTCGTATGCACATCTGAAAACCAAATACAGAAACAGACTCGATGCCAAACCAGACCTGAAACTTTATCTTTCTCCAGTGGTTCCAGATTTCCAAGAGCTATGCAGAGCCAAGCAAGCGCATCCATCACACTGGGGAAATTTAAACTTAAATCCCGGGAGGTATTCATTTTTAGGAGGGGGTTCATGAGATTTCACGAAGTTTGGGAACTACTGGTCTACACTGACACTGCATTGATCTAGCTGTGTCGACTAAACCCTTCGCCACTCGTGGAGGTGGAGTTACCAAGTCAGTGTAGTGGGTGAGTTACGTCAGCGGGAGCAAAACTGTAGTGTAGACACTGACATAGTTAGGTCAACATAAGCTGCCTTGCATCAACCTAACTCTGTAGTGTAGACCAGGCCCTATAGTCCTTCACCTGGCCAAAGCTTTTGAAAAATTTGTCCCTACATTCTTCCCTCTGTAGTCTCTAGAAGTAAGAAAAAGACTGGATCAAGAAAGAAAAATTAAAAGAGGATTTTTATAGCAGGGTAGAATTAGTAAAAGTGAAATTGAAAGCAAATGAGAATGAGCAGAACAAAATGGCCTAAGAAACCTCTCTGAGCTGCTTGTTAAATAACCACATAGTGAATTAAAGATACTTCAAGAAAACCACTGTCAGGATGTATTGGCTGTAAAGTACCAAATACGGGAACTTCACCTGTCCGGGTTTCAATATTTTCTGGTGACTATGTGACTTGAGACACTGAGGGAGAGGGATGGTTCATTCTGTGATAGCCAATGAGACTTCAGGGATCTGCATTTTGTACAGCATTCCTGCGCTCTTATTGGCTGGGACATTCCAGTCAGTATAATCCCAGACAGACTGAACATCTATATAAAATCCATACGAGCCCCAGCTCTTCAGATCTTCAATCAAACCTGCAGCTGCAAGTGCCTGGTTCTCTGCGGGTAAGTCCTTCTCCATTGGTGTTATCAAAGTCTTTAGATGAGATAACGGGCCATGAGGAAGCAGCGTTAGCTAGATCTTGGGTTTCTCTCAGCTTTGACTTTAACTCCCTGGGTGAGTTTGGGCAAGTCACGGAATCCCTCTGTGCCTCAGTTTCCCTTTCTGTAAAACAGGGATCATGATACTGACCTTCATTTGTAAAGCCTATTTGAGAGATTAAATCTGGTTAGACTGTTTTTTCAAACAAGTTTTTAAAATATCAGAAATGTAGCCTTTTTTGAAAAACGGAATTTTTGGTGAAAATGTTTAAATTTTTTCAAAAATTTCTTTTAAAAAAATTAGACAGAAACTTTCCATTAAAAAAGTTGGTTGTTCTGGAAAATGGGTTTGCTCTCTTTTTTTAAGTTTCCTTTTTTGTTGTTATTTGTACCACCCCCATTGCAACCTAGCATTAACTTTTCAACAGAAATGTGAAATCAGTCTCACTGCAGACACAGGGAGCAGTGTTTGTGTGTTGTTGTTTAAGTTGTTAAAGTGTCACTTAAAATATCATTAGTGATATTGCATCAGTAGTAGTTGTGACGGGTTGGGTCACAGAAACCCCCTTGGGAACTGCCACCTGATGTGCTGAGACTCCCCGGAGCCTGTTTCCCCTGCCAGCTTGGGACTTCAGTGCCCTGTCTGGTTTGAGCCAGACCTGGTAGCCTGCTGCAAACCCAGACCCAGGTCTGAACCACGTCCCCTAACAGCTGTAGGCTTGACTGAAAACAGCTTAAGAAGTTCTCCTGTCTCCAACTTGATTTTCATAAGCATGTTTCCATACAGCATTATGGGGCGCAACATCACACCCTTCTCCAGCACTTACTGCCAGAGGCTTGGACACTGTCTATGGCAGAGGCAGGACATATAAAATCCCCTGGTCACTCTCCCTTTCAATACCTTTAAACCATATGATGCCATTCATAGGTGTTCTAGCAAGGTTTGGGGTTCCTGGTCCCCGGGTGACTGAAAGCGGGCTGGGGTGTAGTATTGCTAACAGAATGCAGACAGCAATATCGGTTCAAGTGTAGGTGTCTTAGCATTTAGCCACCAATGCCATGAGGCGGCGTGCCTCAGTTTCCCCTTCTACACAGCAGCAGGGGCCTGTTATGCTTTTGCTGCTGTGCCAAGCTTCCAGCCTGAGTACAGGTATAAGCTGAAAAGTAACATGCTTGTGGCAGGGCCGGTGCAAGGAAGTTTCGTGCCCTAGGCGAAACTTCCACCTTGCGCCCCCCGCCAGCCCTGCAGCAGCTCCCCACCCCCCCTTCCGCCATGAGGCGCCCCCCCCAGACAGCTCCCCCCCTGCTCTGAGGTGCCCCCCCATGGCAGCTCCCCCCCCGCCTGGGGAGCCGTGCGGCAGATCCCCACCCCAGCTCACCTCTGCTCCGCCTCCTCCCCGAGGACGCCGTTGCTGCTCTAATTCTCCTCCCCTCCCAGGCTTGTGGCACCAAACAGCTGATTGGCGCCGCAAGCCTGGGAGGCGGGAGAAGTGGAGCAGCAACGGCGTACTGGGGAGGGGGGCAGAGCAGAGGTGAGCTGGGGTGGGGAGCCCTGCGGCAGCTCCTCCCCACCCTGAGGCACCCCATCCCCCCGGCCCAGGGAGCCTGCGGCAGCTCCCCCCCAAGGCATCCCCCCCGCAGCAGCTCCCCACCCCCCCGGCCCTGGGCTGCGGGCAGCTCGCTGACCCAGGGGAACCCCTGGGCTGCCTGCCAGCGACTCAGACTCCCTCTCCCTCCCAGCACAGCGGCAGTATAAAAAAAAATCGGAGGCGCCACCTGGCCCCGGCTCGGGAGGTTCGGGGGCACCAGAGCCGCAGCCGCCGAGCGCCATGGCCGCTTCCTGCCCCCGCGGCAGTGGGAGCTGCAGCAGCGGCTGCTCCCGAGTCCCGCTGCCCGGGGGGGAGAACACCCCGGCCCCGCGCTTCCCCTGAGTCTCCCGGGCCTCCCTCCAGCGCTTGCGGAGGGAGGGGGGAATGGTGAGCCCGGGGAAGAGGCGGGGATTCGGGGAGGGAGCCAATCGGGGGAGGAGGGGGCGGAGTTGGGGCGGGGGGGGTGGGGGTGCGAGCACTTCCGGGCTCCAGGCTCCGGCACATTTCCTTGTTTGTCCAGTGTCCCGACCGCATGTCAGTCGACGCGGGACAAACAAGGAAATATCGGGACAGTCCCAATAAAATCGGGACGTCTGGTCACCCTAGCCCCTGTGCCGGCAACAGGAGGTTACAAAGTCCTTGCACCTTTAGCTAAAGTACACATTCAAACTAGTGACATCGGCAGCCCAGCCCCATTGGTTCCCCTGCGGGACCCGAGCGGGACGGGGGGGCTGGGGCCTGCTGCCCCCGCTCTGGGGCCGCCGCGGGATTGCACCAGCTGGGCAGCAGCCCAGACGCGACTGGCCCCCCCTCCTCTCCCTACCACCCGACTGAGTCCTGCCTGCTCGGGGCCAGACCGGACTCTTACTCACCCTGGCCCCACGCTTCCTCTGAGTCTCCCGGGCCTCCCTCCAGCGCTTGCAGAGGAAGGTGTTTTGGGTTTTTTTGGCCACACCCCCAGCCACGCCCCCCGTGTCCCGCGTCACCCTCCCCCCGCGTCCCGATATTTGACTTGGGTGATCTGGTCACCCTAACAGGGGCTGAGGACAGCAACAGTGGGGTTCGTTGCCCGGAGTGCTTCGCGTCAATAAACATACCGGGGTGGAGAAACAATCAAAGTTTATTTGAGATCTCAAAGTGGTGCAAGGAGACAGGCAAGTCTCAAATCGAGCACACCAGCAAAAACAGTTTCTCTCTTCTTTATACATTTTACAACTAAGCCCCCCCTCTCCCCCTCTCTACCACCCCCCCTCTACTCCCCCTCCCCTCTCTACCGAAGGCATGTTTATACATTTAAGCAATTAAATCATTCTAGGGCTATAAATCTAGCTTGTTAGTAACTTCTCCCTAAACTGTTATTTGGTTCTGTTTACCCTTAGTTTATTACCCCTTCCCCAGCTAGAAACATGCAAACAGCATCATTATCGCTTGGTACCTGGTATGAGCAAGGTCGTAATTGCTAACTGCCTGTTTACACATTCCAATTCCTGTCCTTGGTTTTTGAGGTCGATTAGAGTTAAACATGGAAGAACTTTGGCTCAGGCAGGCCTAGTAACCCCAACACTCCACCAGTTCTAATTCTGCCATTTTCCCTGGCAACAAATCCTTCTCCTGGATCAGGTCCCTCCTGACCACAGAAATCTCTGCCCCGTATCTCTCAATCCAACAAGTACTTTCCCAAGTTTAACAGCATGCACATGCTCACTGCTTGGTTGTGTAGAAGCAACTTTACAAATCCTGTGTGGAAAGAGGCAGCAGTTTCATGTGTTACTTGTTGCCTGTTCCCACTCAACAAGGGACATTTATTGTTCGGGTGCTCAGTGGACTTACAATGATGGCACCTCGTGGGCTCCTCTGCTTGCACAGGAAATTTGGGACGAGTACCAGGGGAATGGGGAGGTAAACGCCCAGCCTCCTTTTTCCCAGGGGTAAAACGGTGATTCTGCTTTCCCCCAACCTTATACCCTTCTGCCAGTGGTTTGTGTTTGATTGCAGCTTGTGCTTGCTCATAAGAGTCTGCAAACCCAGCTAATTCACCCACTGCATTCACCTTTTTGTCCCACAAATACTGTTTTACCTCATCACTGCACATATTCAGGAATTGTTCCTGAGTAAGCAAATCACACATTTCTTCCGAGCTTGTAATGCCTTTCCCCCGCACCCACTTGTCTAACAAATCTTTCATTTCATTTACATAGGCCACATTACTCAATCCAGATCCCCTCTTAAGACTCCTGACTTTAACCCTGTAGGTTTCAGGTGTAACCTGAAACTGTTTCAAAACCAGGTCCTTAAATTGATCATAGTTTGAAGCATCATCAATAGGCATCTAATTGAATATGTCCAGAGCTCTTCCAGTCAATTTTGCTACCAATGTGGTCATCTTTTGATCTTCAGGGATGGCATGGAGGGTGCACAGTCTCTCAAAGGTGATGAAATATTTGGCAATATCACTGGATTCATCATACTGTGGACACAGTCGCTCCCATTTGTGGATTTTGGGGGAAGTGGAGCCAGCAGCTGGAGGGTTTTGTCTCTTCCCCTCCCTAACAGCCAGTTCATGCTTCTGGGCCTCAATCTGGGCCTGTATTTCCCTGTCTCTTAACTCCAGAGCTCTTTTATACGCAGCCTTCTCCCTGGCTGTTTCTGCCTCCATAGCCTTTCTGTGTGCTGTTGCCTCTGCTTCTTTGAGTTTCAGTTGAAACTCCCGGTCCTTTGCCTTCTCTTCTACTTCCAGTCTAGCCAGCCCTAGTTTAATAGCTGCTTCACTGGTAGTCATTTTCCTGCTTTCTTGTGCTGGGCCACACCCCCTCTGCAGTTCACTGAAACGGAGATGCACTCAGCTCAGGGGCTTCTTAGTTAACAGAGACTTTCCCAGCACCCAGTGTTCAGCCTTTCTGGGCAGTTTGCAACTTGTGCAGTTCCAGCTTCTTCTGATCTTCACTCTTACTTATTTTGCTTCCTTTTCTGTCCCTATTTCTTTTACCCGAAATAAGCAAACAGAAAATAACAAACCAGTAACCACCAGGGCTGGCTTTAGGCCGATTCCCCTGATTCTCCTGAATCGGGCCCCGTGCCTAAGAGGGCCCCACGCCCAGTGGTGAGTTGGAGCCAGTTCTCAAGCTCCGGCAGCTGTCTGCCCCACCCCCGCCCCCAGCTCACCTCCCCCTCTTCCCCTGAACGCTCCGCCTCCTTCTCCCCCCCCTCCCCTGCTTCCCGCGAATCAGATGTTCACGCAGGAAGCCTGGAAACAAGCAGCGGCAGGTAAGCTGGGGAGGGGGGGGCGCAAGGAGGGCTCCAGGGAGGCGCAGTGTGGCCTAGTCTGGCTCCGTCCGAGGGGCTCAGGCCAGGCCTTGGCCCCAACTCTGGCCGGGCGGCACGGCTCTGGCTCTGGGTGGCACGGCCCCGGCCCCGGCTGGGCGGTGCAGCTCCAGCCAGGTGGCATGGCCCCGGGTCTGGCTCTGAGATATGCACAGCTGTTCCCCCCCGGCCAGGTCTCAATACATATTCTGAGTTAATTAATAAGTAAAAGGTGATTTTATTAAATACAAAAAGTAGGATTTAAGTGGTTCCAAGTAGTAACAGACAGAACAAAGTAAGTTACCAAACAAAATAAAATAAAACTCGCACGTCTATGCCTAATACAGTAAGAAAGTGATTACAGATGAAACCTCACCCTCAGAGATGTTTCAGTAAGCTTCTTTCACAGACTAACCTCCTTCTAGCCTGGGTCCAGCAATCACTCACTTCCCCCGGTTACTGTCCTTCATTCCAGTTTCTTTCAGGTATCCTTTGGGGGTGGAGAGGCTATCTCTTGAGCCAGCTGAAGAAAAAATGGAGGGTCTCCCAAGGCTTTATATAGTTTCCCCTTGTAGGTCTAAACCCCTCCCTCCACCTGTGCAGAATTACAGCTACAAAATGGAGTTTTGGAGTCACCTGGGCAAGTCACATGTCCATGCATGACTCAGAACTTTACAGGCCAAGCCACATATCCCAGAAAGCTCAGATGTGGATTGGCGTCTATCAAGGTCTATTGTCAGCTTAAGTGTTTCTTGATTGGGCACTTAACTTGCACATTCCTTTCTAAAGAAGCTGACCAAATGCCTTACTAAGGCTACTTAAAAACAAACAAGTACACAGACAATATTCATAACTTTGAGTACAAAAATGATACCTGCATACAAATAGGATGAATATATCCAGTAGATCATAACCTTTACAGGGATATGTTACATGGCATGTGTAGCATAAAATATCTTCCAGTTATGTCATATTTACTTTCATAAGCATGTTTCCATAAAGCCTTATGGGGGGCAACGTAACAGTGGTATTGGTGTGTGATGGGGCATCTGCCCCACACTGGCCCATAAGGGGTTAATAGAGCCCTAGAGAGGCTGTGCAGGAGGCATCCAATTAGAGAGGGGGTGCGAGGAGCAGCCAATCAGGGCCCGGCTGGCCTATATAAGAGCTGCAGTACAGGGCAGTTGCAGTCACTCCCTGGAGCTTGAGGAGGGAGGACTGGCCGCCTTGCAGGCTGAAGGCAACAAGCACCCTGGACAGAGCCGTGCTGCAGGCAGAGACCCGGGGAGCTAAAGGCAGCTCCTGGTGGGCTGCAGGGGTCTGCAGGCTGAGGCCCTGAGACAAGGGCAAAGAGGGTGCTGGGGCTGCAGTGAAGTGGCCCATGGAGATCTACAGAGGAGTCGGAATGGACGCAGCAAGTGCCGACCATCTACAGGGTCCCTGGGCCGGAACCCGGAGTAGTGGGTGGGCCTGGGTCCCCCCAACCCCCACTCACCCCTGAAGAAGTGGCTGGACTGAGGGACTGTGATACTGTCCCCTGGAAGGGGGGAGCACAGAGCGTGACACAGCTGGAGGACTGTGTCGTGGAGAGGACGCTGTGATCCTTGGAGCGACATGGGTCCAGGAGCAGATGTGCTGGTGGCAAGACATCACCAGAAAAGGGCGCACTGGCGAACAGAGTTAATCCCCAGGACAGCCAGCAGGAGGCGCCGCAATGGTGAGTCGAACTCCATCACATGTGGTGGAGAATGCGGGCATTTGGTCGCCCCTGAGGGAAGGGGGCTGAGTGGGAGACTCAGAGACTGTTTGATGGCTACCCTGATACAAGGGGAATTTGAAAGACTGTTTGAGACAGTAAGCATGGAGAGACAATGGAGCCGCAGTATGTGGAAGCATGTTTTGCTGAGGGTTTATATACCCTCCCGGACTGGACTCCAAAGTCAGGACCCCTGCAAAAGGGAGCTGACAAGCAGACAGGGCAGCTTCGGCTCCGGCTGCTGCAGGTACTCAGGACCCAACAGAGACAGTGGGAGGCACAGGAGTGCTTGCAGACCTATATGTCTCCGCTGAGCCCTGACAAAGGGGGACGTGATGATTCCTTCGAGGGCAGTTTGTTGTGGGACACAGAGGAAAAAAATTCAAGGGTGCTGGCAGCATCCCCGGAGCAGCTGCAGACGGTGTCGCCCCACCCCTGAGCCTGAGAAACAAGCCCTGACTGGCACCATCGCATCAGGATGCAGGCTTGGGCCGACGAGCAGCGGCCGCAGAGCTTTCGGATCTGCCCAGTTACATTCCTGGACTGGGCAGAGCTCTCGCTCCAGCCGTCCCGCACAGGGATGCGGGAACAGGAGCTGCCCTGAGTCACAGTGGAGACACAAATGGCAATCACACTGTGGAAACTCGCAAGGCCGGATTGCTGCTGGTCCGTGGAAGATCATTTGGGTGTTGGAAAATCCACCGTGGGGCTGTTGTCATGCAGGACAATTAGTCGTCTCCTGCTCCGCGGGACTGTGACCCGGGAACGGCCAGGACAGGCTACAGAGGCAGAAGCAGCTGCCCAGGAGCCAAGGTTTTCTTGATGTCCGTGGCCCCGAGTCTCCCATAATCTTCACTCACACGTTGGAGAGATCTGATTGGTCATTCATACCAACCTATGCCTGCGTCCAGACTTCCAACACCTAGCCCTGGCCCCAGAGAAGAACTTACCCTAGTGGGTAGCCATACAAAGTGGGTGGGGAAACTGAGTCACCACTAGTGTTCCTGAAACTATATCCCCTCCCCCCCATTCTCCACAAATAGAAGGACTAGAAAAGACAGATCGGGAGGAGGGGCTGCTGTTCTCCCTGTAAGCTTTTCCTGTGCAGCATCCACTTGGCCTGCAGAACTCCCTGCCACCGCCCGGCACTGAGGCCAGATTCAAAGCGGGACGGGATGTTTCTGGGGCTAACCAGAGTGCTAAGGAGGAAAAAAAACATTGTGTGGGATATAAAATCTGGGCGTCAGCTGATCACTGCTGGTTAGGATGTTGGTTATCAAATTAAGACTGCTTTTATTGTGAATGAAAGCGGCAATGCCAATACACTGAGCAAGTCTACACCAGAGATTTGTACCTCTATTGCCAATTTACTCCAGGCAGCCACCATGTTCGTAAATGGTTGTTCCAAGATCGTTAAGGCCTTTTTCAGTCTAAGCCAAGATTTGAATTTAAACTGATTTAATTAGACCGGTAAAAGGCCCCATGTGGATACTTTTGTCCTCAGATAATAGCGCTTTTTTCGGGTTTAGCATCTGTCGCTCTGAAAGCGGTGGATGCGAAGTTGGGAAAAGGCTCTCGTCCTGGGGTAGGAGCGTCCCCACAGGGAGTTACACCCGCGTAGCTACAGCCGTGGAATTATAGCCCCAGAGCTGGGCCAGTCAATTTCCACCTGTGGCTAAGGAAAGTGTTCGGTTACCCTAACTGAAAACACTGCCACGGGCACAGGTAACGACACGGCTTGTGTGTGCAATTCAGGGCCCAGCCACTTAGCCACAGTCTGGCCACGTATCCGTCTGGTCCGACCTCGATCCGGGACTCCACAGCTCCAGCCTCGTTCTCCTGCGACCGGATCCAGCGTTTGGAGGTCCAGATTTCTCTTCTTCACAGACCATGGGCCAAGTCAGGATGGCCCAGAACCATCCAAGGAGCTGGACTCTCAGAGCTGGGCTACAGAGGGAGGAGAAAGTCGTTCAGTCCCAGCTGCTACCGTGTGCCTGGCAGGGGCATAACTATGATCCGACAGGGTGTGCAGATGGAGGAGAATGAGGGCCCCCATCTTGGCCAGGGTCTCTGCAGCACCTGGCACAAGGAGGGGGGCGATCTCAGTCAGGGTGGGGTCTGTGCAGCACCTGACATGAGGACCCCAATCTCAGTTGGGGAGGGGGTCTGTGCAGCACCTTGCACAAGGGGGACCCAATTAAGGTTGGGGCTGGTAGGTGTTATTGTAATACTAACAAATCTAACTAATAACGACTCGTAAATAATGCCAATGTCAGTCAGCATTAATTAACACAGCTCCGGTGGGTAACAGGAGGGAGACGGAGGGAGTGTGTGGAGACAAACTCCCCCCTTTCTTCCAAATCACAGACACAGCCCCTCCCCCCTCAAGTCTCTTCCCCTCCCCCATCTACACCCCACAGGTGTTGGGGATACTGGAGGTCTGGGGGGTGTCAGGGGATGTGATGCCCCGTCCGTCCCCTCCCCTGGGCAAAGGTATCCCTGAAAACCCCTCAGAGACCCCCTGAATCCCTCCAAGAGAACCCCAATATCTCCCCAATGTCCCCCTCTGGCCCTGCCCCCCACCACATGGCGCTGTGAAAGGTGGGATTCGGGAAGCAGCTCGAGGCGGGCACAGTAACGGCCCCCATGGGCCCTGGGCTGGGGGAGGGGTTTCTGGGTTGATATTGGAGATTTCTGGGGAGGATATTGGGGGTCTCCAAGTGGGGATGTTAGGGCGGGGGTCTCTGAGGGGGAATATTGGGGGGATGTCAAGGGGTCTCTGAGGGGGAATGTTGGGGGGGCTACTGAGGGAGGATGTTGGGGGGGTCCCCGAGGGGGGATGTCGGGGAAATATTGGGGGGGTGTCTCTGAGTGGGCTATTGGGGGTCTCTGAGAGCGGATGTTGGGGGGGTTTCAAAGGGGATGTCGGGGAGATATTGGGGTCTCTGAGGGGGGATGTTGGGGGTCTCTAAGTGGGATATTGGGTTTCTCTGACGGAGGATGTTGGGGGATATTGGGGGACTTTGGGGGGTGTTGGGGGTCTCTGGGGGAATGTTGGGGGTCTCTGAGGGGGGATATTAGGCAGATATTGGGGGGGGTCTCTGAATGGGATATTTGGGGTCCCTGAGGGGGATGTTGGGGAGATATTTGTGGTCTTTGAGGGGGGATGTTGGGGAGATATTGGGGGACTTTGAGGGGGATGTTTGGTAGATATTTGGGGTCTCTGGGGGGATGTTGGGGATACTGGAGGTCTGGGGGGTGTCAGGGGGTCTCTGAGGGAGGATGTTGGGGATCTCTGAGGGGCGATATTAGGTAGATATTGGAGGGGTTCTGAAAAGGATATTTGGGGCCCCTGAGGGGGATGTTGGGGAGATATTTGGGATCTTTGAGGGGGGATATTGGGGGTCTCTGAGGAGGGTGTTGGGGAGATATTGAGTTTCTCTGAGGAAGGATGTTGGGGAGATATTGGGGGTCTCTGAAAGGATATTTGGGGTCTCTGAGGGGGGATGTTGGGGAGATATTGGGTCTCTGAAAGGGATATTTGGGGTCTCTGAGGAGGGTGTTGGGTAGATATTGCGTTTCTCTGAGGAAGGATGTTGGGGGCTATTGGGGGACTTTGGGGGTGTTGGGGGTCTCTGAGGGGGGATGTTGGGGAGATATTGGGGTCTCTGAAAGGGATATTTGGGGTCTCTGAGGGGGCTATTGAGGGTCCCAAGGGGAGTCCCCAAAGGAGAGAGATGGGGGGTGTCCCTGGGGGTGAGGATAGCAGCATCCAGGGGAGGGAAGGATGGGGCATCACACCACAGAGCAGGGTCTAGATGTGGGGCAGGGGAAAGGGACCAAAAGGAGGAGTGGGAAGGTAGCATGGGGTGTCCACCCCACACAAGACTGGCTGTGAAGAGGAGCCCGTGGGGGGGGGTAGAACCGCAGCTCAGCAATGACTGTTTGCCTCAGAGCACGGTGAATCAGGAGGGACCCAGCTGAAGTCACTGGGCCCAAATCTCCTGTGCCGTGGCTGGGAAATGACCCCACTGCAGGCAATAGGGTGTCCTGATCCGACCTGAGGGGGAAATGAACAGCCAGAGTTAATGATTCACCTCATGCCTGGACTTCCCGTAAGGAGAAGGTGAAAGAGACGGGTCGGGGGTGCCAGACGAGGGCAGGGAGAAGGGAAAAGGGATCATCTTTCTGTGCCAGGATTCTGCAGAGTGGGGATTTACACATTGGTACAAACGTATGACCAGAGAATCGCAAGTAGGAGCAGAGAGGTGATTTTACCTTTGCATTTGGCCCTAGTGCGAGCACTGCTGGAATCCTGAGTCCAGTTCTAGTGCCCACCATTCAAGGGGGCTGGTGATAAACTGGAGTGGGGTCAGAGAAGAGCCCCGAGAATGATTCAAGGATTAAAAAACCTGCCTTAAAGTGAGAGACCCCAGGAGCTCGATTGATTTAGTTTAACAAAGAGAAGGCTACAGGTGACTGGATCCCAGTCTGCAATTCCTGGCATGGGGAACAGGAATTTGATAACAGATGACTCTTCAGTCTGACAGAGAAAGGTCTGACAAGCTCCGGTGGCTGGAAGTTAGAGCTAGACAAATTCCGACTGGAAATAAGGCACAAAGTTATAGCACTGAGGGGAACTAACCACTGGAACAACTTACCAAGGGCTGTGGTGGGTTCTCCTTCGCTGGCAGTTTTTAAATCAAGACAGGATGTTTTTCTGAAAGCTCTGCTCCAGTTCAACCAGGAATGAATGGACAGCCGTTCTCTGGCCTGTGTGACCCAGGAGCTCGGACTAGATGATCATGGGGATGGGGGGGAGGGTCCCTTCTGGACTTGGAATCTATGGAACTTACACTCGTGCCAGTCACTGCACTTTGAAAGCCCCGTGCTCTGAGCCACTATTGTGGGTGTGTTTATTTCACTCCTTGGCATGACACCTCATTGAGTTAATGAAATTTCCGGCTGTGAGCTCAGCTTGTACCTAGTGAAAATGTCATGAGATCGGCTTACCAGCAGGAGACTTTAAAAAGAATTAATTTGGGATCCTTTTTATTTGCCATCATGATTTTGAGCCTTTAATTTTGGACAATTACTGGAGTGAGCTTGTTGCTTACGGGGTAACACCCTTTGGCTCAATAACTCCAAGGTTGATGTCTGATACGTTTTTCATTTCCAGGTAGGGTATCACCTTGCTAACTGCACATGTCCAGAAGGTAATTGTAACAAACATTTTAATGATTAAATCAATTAGTGATTAACGTGGATGTGTGTTTGCTAGGTATAAAACAGAGGCAACAACATCCCCAGATCAGCTTAGTTCTTATCAGTCAAATCGCTTGGATCAACTTGAGACGAGCCTTGGAACTTGAAATCAACTATGGCCGCCCCGGTAAGTAGAATTTTCCTCTTTTTGCTCTAACGATCGCAGCACAAGCATTCCCCCAACTCACCCACGTTTTTTTAAAAGTCGTAATTTGATCACTGGTCACCGTGAGGGGTGATATTAACTCAAGAGAATAAGGAAGAATAAATTGAATTAGCAATTAAAGAGAAATGCAAAGTCTGGGGTCACGTGTCCCTCAGGCTGGAGAATAGAAAGGCATGTCCAAAGGTTCAAAGTGACCAATTCCTATCACTTTGTCACTGCATCCACGTGCTGTACCAGATATATTGTATCAGGAACACCAGATGCTCCTTAGAAGTTGGGGAGCCCAAACCACGGCCCCATCCCCCACTTCGCCCCAAGGCCCCACCTGGCTCCCGTGTATTGTATATGTGGTAACGTTTGCATGCAGTACAATGCTGTATAAGGGCTAAGCAGTATTAGAGATGTTGTTACTGGAATTTCCCCTTCGATTTACCTGTCACCAGACTTGCTAAAAGGGTTGGCAGACTCAGGAGGCAACAGAGAAATGTTAACGCTGGCATTTCCCCTGCTAGTCCATAGACACGTAGATTCCAAGACCAGAAGAGACCCCTGTGATCATTCTTGTCTGACCTGCTGTAACACCGGCCAGAGAGCTGCCCGGAACTAATCCCTGTTTGAACAGATCTTTGGGAAAAACATCCCATCTAGATGTAAAAGTTGCCTGTGATGGAGAAGCGCCCTGCTTCTTCCCCTCCGTCCCTCCTCCCCTCCCTCCTCTCCTTTACCCAGCTCCTCTTTCTTATGTCAGGGAAGTGAATTTGGGAGCCTAACGAAGGTCAAATGAAGCCACTGCTCCATCAGTCCAGTTCTGAGGGAAAGTAGCAAATGGTGATCGGCAGCACCCGGAGCTAAGACCTTTCCCTCACAAGAGTTGGACTCACACCCATATGGAAGTCTCCTAATAGGTTTTCAAGGGTCAATTTTTTTCAAATCTCCCCCCTGCTTTGAAGCCAGGCTGGCTTGGCCAGTGAGTACACATGTCAATGCTAGAGCACTGAAAAACTGGCTGTGGAACAGAAAGTTCTGCGTAACCTTTCGTAACTGTGGAGTTGATATGGTCGTTAAAGTCTGTATCGCAATGCAGATCTCAAAGAGGCAGAGTTAACAGTTGCACAGGTAACCTTAATCCTGGCATTTCCTGACTTCCTGGAGCCTCATTCTGTAGTCTTAATGTTCTCCTAACAAATCTGATTTCCATTGGGTTTCTAGGGGAAAAACCAGTATGTGACCAGGCAATAAAAGACGATCAGAATGCGTAGGCACCAGGGGACTGAAGGAGGTTGCATGGACAAGTGCCTCGTTCTTAGCACACGAGGTTTTATTCCGATATAACAGGGACAGCCCCAGCACCTGCTGTTGGGCAGAGAGCTACAGGCCATGCCAGGGTTTTGTTATGGGCCTTTCTTTGCTTCGTTTGCTCACTGGGACAAGTAGGACGTGCTGAAGAAGTTGCGTATGAAACTGTTCCCAAGGCACAGCCATAGATTTGCTGGTCTTCAGGCTCAAACTTGGAAACAACTCCATATCCGGCTCTTTACTTTGTGACTTAAACCTCTGACTTGGTTCTGAGTGCGAAAGAAGGATTGGAACGTGCCAGTGTGACCATCTGGGGGAATCTGTACAACTTCTGGATTCTGGCTGATGTTAGGAAGTTCTTATAAATGTGTTGTGTCGAGGAATGTCCCTGTGTGGAGGTGGAATCCATCACTTTAGAGGCATTAATCTTGACAACTGCTCTGACCGAACAATGGGTATGCTAAGACAGTGGTTCTCAACTAGGGATACATTACATAGAAAGCACGAGCCAAGTCAGCACAAACTAAAATTCCATATAGAGAGTGACTGGTTTATACAGCTCTATATAGTATATTATGCAGTAATGTAACATGCGTATATGCACTGTATTAGGCGTGGTTTATGCCATTTACGGATGTGTGCAAGCACGTTAATGAGGTTGAAGTTGTCACGGTGTGTATGCGCTTGTGATGTAAAAACGAAGCGGCGGTAGTGGCAACAGTGAAAATTGTAAGAAATTGAAAGTGACTGGAAAAACCCATCGTCAAATCTGCGAGGAATCGATTGCTTTTGGATTCACATCTCCAACTGTGAGCTCTTTGGGACAGTGACTGCTGCTCATTGAGTATCTGGGCAGCGCCTGGCACGATGGGGGCCCAGGTCCGTGTAGCGCCCAGTGCAGCGGGCTGCAGTCTCAGTCAGGAGGTCTGTGCAGCACCCAGTGTGACGGGGCCACTCTCAGTCAAGGGGCGTCTGTGCAGTGCCAGGGTCCCCGATCTTGCTCTCGGGGGGGTCTGTGATGTGCCCGGCCCCATGGAGGGCCCCAGTGTTGGTCAGGGTATTTGTATAAAGCAATGGGGCCTGGAGAGACTCTCAACTGCCTTCTGCTCTTCCACCAGATCAATGAAATGTGGCCAAGGAACAAAGCTACCAAGACTGGCCCCGGGGACAAAGTGGCACCAGGTGAGTGAGGACGACTAGCCAGAGACCAGGCATCTGACCCTGCACAGAGCCAGCCAAGGGGGGAACGGGCAAGAATGGAGGAGCTGGAGGGGAAAGTGTGGGGAGATGGAAAGGAGGGAGGGAGGAGTTGGGGAATGTGAGGAGGGGGGAGCTAAAGGGGACAGAAGCCAGGTCTCAGCCCCCCAAACAGGAGGTCACAGCTCCCCCCACCCTTGGAGTGGTGCAGGGGGAAATCTGGGGGGTTAGGCCTGTGGGATCATCAGGCTTTCCCGTGAGCCTGTGGGTGCTCCCAGGCTAAGCAGGGTGAGCGTGGGACACAGAGGGCAGGGGCTCGGTTTCCCTCCTGCAGCCCGTCAGTGCAGTCCTCGCTGTCACTGGGCAGGGAGAAGGGGGCTGCTGAAATGACCCCCCACCTCCCCCGCTGGCCGGCGCGCTGGGTAGAACAATCCTTAGGGTCTCTTGTCCCACGGGTCCCCAAAGCACGTCCCAGACTGGGAATAACTATGTGTTAACAGGAGAGACGCGTGTTAGACATGGGAGGTAACTGTCCCACTCTACCGGCACTGGGGAGGCCCCAGCTGGGAGCTGTGTCCAGCCCTGGGCGCCGCGCTTTAGGAGAGATGGGGGCAAACTGGAGAGAGTCCACAGGAGAGCAGCAAAACTGATCAGAGGTTTAGAAACCCCTGACCTGTGAGGCAAGGTTAAAATAACTGGGCCTGTTTAGTCTGGAGAGAAGAAGATGGAGCGGGGACCGGATAAGACTTCAGCTACGTTACGGGCTGTTCTACAGAGGACGGGGATCAATTGTTCTCCGTGTCACAGAAGGCAGGACAAGACGTAATGGGCTTCATCGGCATCGAGGGCAATTTAGGTTCGATATTAGGGGAAAGTGTCTCACTCTAAGAGGGGTTAAGCTCTGGAACTGGCTTCCAAAGGAGGTCGTGGGATCCCCGTCACCTAAATTCCCTCTAAGCCGCACAGCAGGCTATCAAGGGCTGCACAGGTGGGGAGAGGTGCCTCACCCCCGGCCCCAGGCTGCTTCAGTGAGAGAGGATTGGGGGGAGTCCTCTCTCCCCGGGGCAGCCCTGGGGCAGCCTGCACCCGCCCCCCAGCACCACAACCCTCTGCCCCAGCCCTCAGTCCCCTCCCACACTCCAAACCCTTCTGCCCCACCCCCACCACACAGCACCACCATACTGGTGCACATCAAATTCATTCCGCACGTGGATGTAGAAAATGAGAGGGAACACTGCCTGTCACTGGAGGTTTTTAAGAACAGACTCAACAAACCCCTGTCAGGACTGGTCTGGGGTTACCTGTCCCTGTCCCCAGGCAGAGGGCTGGTTTAGTTGACCCCTCTTGAGGTCTCCTCCCGCCCCACATTTCTAGGATTCTGTGGTTCTATAACAGGGATCCGTCAGCTGGCACTGAGATGTGGCCACGACTGGGATGGGGCAGCTGTTTCTACACCCCACTGCCAGCAGCACAGCGCCCTCTAATGGCACATGACTGGGGTGTTGGGGCCGGCACTGACGGAAAGGGGAGAGCGCCCCTTACTGAGCCCCCTGCCGGGCTCCCTGCTGCACCGTGTCCCCTACCACCGCACTGACTCCATGGCAGAGTCACACACAGTGCTTTCCAGGGAGATCTCCCCTCCAAACCACGACCTGGCCCACTCCTGCTTGGCGTGAGACAGGCTGGGCTCACAGATCTGTGGCCATCCCAAATATCAATATCAGGGGACGGCTGTGATGGAAACAGCCATAAACCTGCAGAATAAAACCCTCTCCCCGACCCCCTCTGCCTTTCCCAGTGAAGAAAGAGGCTCTAACCCTGGACCCAGACACGGCCCATCCCCAGCTGGAGATCTTGAAGGACGGGAAGGAGGTGAAATGTGGGACTTCCACAGGGAACGTCAGCTGTGGCCCAAGGAGATTCGACACGGCCAACTGCGTGGTGACCAAACAGAGCTTCAGCAAGGGGCAGCACTACTGGGAGGTGTACGTGGGCCTGAAGCCGCGCTGGAACCTGGGCGTCGTCTCGGAGTTAGCAGAGAGACGGGGCAAATTGATCCAGATGAAATCCTCACAGAAGGGGTCTGCTGAGGTCTGCACCGAGGGCTACTGGCTGATCGGCTACAACAAGCAGAAGGCTGGGAAGCCGTACTGGGCGTTTGACACCAACCCGATGGCCTTTGACTGTAGCTCCCACCCTGAGATCATCGGGGTCTATCTCGATTACGCGGGCGGGGAAGTGACCTTCTACAACGCCGATGACCCCGGTAATTTGACCCCCCTGTACTCCTTCTACAACGCTGACTTCAGGAGCGCCCCCGTCTACCCCGTCTTCGACCCCTGCTGGCACGACAACGGGGGCAACGAACAGCCCCTTACAATTATGTGAGCAGCTGATTCGCTAGTGGGGGTGGGGACCAAAGCAATCGCACCCTTGGGGCTACCCGCATATACCTCGGGCTAGCCAGCTTCACAGCACTGCTCTGAGCCGCACTAACCTCACCCAGCGACCAGGCAAAGCCGGCACGTTTCGCTCAGACAGGCCGGGGGGCTGGGACGGGGCAGTGAAAAAGCAGCGAGCTGAGACCATGAGATACTCGCTCGCTATGGTACATTCACCCTCCTTCCCAGAGTTATTGGAGCGGTTTTCCCTTCAGCAACCCACCCCTCCAAGCCCCTTCCTCCAGTGGGTTTGTCTTGAGTAGGGTAAAAAATGTTTCCTAATCACAATAGCTAGGTAGAGAACCCCGGAGTCCTGGCTCCCAGGCCACCCCTGATTTAACCACTAGACCCCACTCCCCTCCAGCATTGGGGAGAGAACCCAGGAATGGAATCCAGATTGCATCTGGTGTCGTCATTCGCACCTGAGCAAAATGCACATAAAACGCCATCCAGAGCATGAATGAAGGGACGAGCTCGTGGGGAGGGGTGAATTCTGCTCTCACACACCGATGTACGTCAGGAGATACCCATCAGGGACCTCAGGGCTGATTCCCCTCGCTCTCCCCAGTGCAAATGAGGAGTGACTGCTGGAGTCACTCCCAGGCAAAGCCAGTGTCAGAGCGAGGACAGGGAGATTCGGAGTTGACAGTGGATTTGAATTACACTGATCCACAGTGCGCTGGCTGCCAGATCCCTTCATACTGCTGTCTGCAAATTGCTTTTGCCCCTCGCTGCCGTGGGCACTGAGCTCCAGCCCAGGGCTTGTGCTTTTCTGATGATTGTATTTTACTTTGCTCAATAAAGAAAAATATTTGCTGTAATTCCCCAGAATCCTGAGTCGTGACTCAGTTTCTCCATCCAGATCCCTGGGAATCCGGAGCCTCCTGAGACCTTTCCTCAGTTTAACCCTTGCGCTGCTGCAGACATGTATACTGTGACGGGGTCCCCCGGGCACAACCTGGAAGTGGGGTACCACTTTGCCCTCTTCACTCTCCAGCCTGGGCCGTCTCTCACAATGCAATGCCAGTGACAAGCAGCAAACCCCTCCAGGCGCTGCGATCACTCAGCCGTCAGCATGTGGAGCCCCACGCCCAGCTGGATTGCGTGAATGCTCCCTGGGCCACTCACAAATCACACAGAGAAAGGCACCAGCCAATTCCCCCAGCTCCCAGCCTTGCACCCAGAGCTGGACCGTCTTGTCCTGGTCGGAAGCCCGACCAGTGTAAGTTTTTAACCCTGTCCACCCTCCCTCGATGTGGAGAGGACATGAACTAGCCATTGTAACCTGAGCTGAGATTTCCTGAGCACTTCCCGCAAAACACACTGTTTTAGGTAAAATATCAAAGGGTACGTCTATACTTACCTCCGGGTTCGGCGATAAGCAATCGATCTTCTGGGATCGATTTATTGCGTCTTGTCTAGATGCGATAAATCGATCCCGGAAGTGCTCGCTGTCGACGCCAGTACTCCTGCTCCGTGAGAGGAGTACGCGGAGTCGACGGGGGAGCCTGCCTGCCGCGTGTGGACCCGCGGTACGTACCTTGTAGTTCAAACTAAGATACTTCGACTTCAGCTATGTTATTCACGTAGCTGAAGTTGCGTATCTTAGTTCGAACTGGAGGGTTAGTGTGGACCAGCCCAAACAGATTAATGAACGCCAGAAAGACGTTAAGTGATTATAAGTGGTAGGTACAAAAGGTCAGCGATAGTTACCAGAGAAAATAAAAGGTAAGCGCACAGTCTAAATCTTAAACCTTAGTACACTGGGCATTATTTAGATCAAGCGATTTTCTCACCCCAGTGGATGTTACCGTTCTTAACACATGGGCCTCCCTCTCAAGCCTCGGACCAGTCTCCTCAGTTTAAGTTTTCGTCTTCTCACTGTTCTTGTTGCTGCCAGCGTACGTGGGGGAGGAGACAGGCCAAGGCCGGCTGCCACTGTCCCCTATTTTATACCCTCGGTCCATGTGCCTAGGAGACACTTGCCCGGACATGTCCTGATTGGGCTTTGTTGAGTCACAGGGTTGAGCAATCCCCATGGTCGTCTTGTGCAACTGAGTCAGAGAGTTGAGCAGTCCCCATTGTGTGGTGCTTGGGCAGCTGTCATTGAATTGCAAACCCCTTGATGACACCTCCCCTGCTGATTAACGGTCGGTTAACACCCCCCTGGAGTGGTTAGCTGTAGAGACCCAAATTTACAACCTATTTCAGAAACAACCATACGGCAAATTAAATCTCATAACTTCATACCCACTAATGATATACATATCTGGACAGAACAATGGGTTTCAGCAGCTCATGACCTCTCATTAGATACCGTACCTGGCGTGCTTTGTATGAAATATCACAACCGCACATGAATGATGAATATGGGGGTCACAGAGTGCTATTTTGAGGTACCGCGTGTCACATATACACAGTTGTAAACTGAGGCCTTCTACTCAAGACATCTTCCCATAATCCCGGCCTCCTTCTCCCAGATTTCCAACTTCCCCATGCTGAGTCCAGACTGGCAACCTTGCAGCTCCCCAGCTCTGTCCTCTCCCCCGGGGACACAGGGCAGCTGTGAGAGAGGAGGGGAATTCTCACTGCGTTGCAGAAGGCGATGGTCACCCTAAATATAGCCCCGAGTCAAGGGATCTGGCTCTGACGTGGGTACGCTGTGCAGGGAGAACGGGAGGTGGAATAAGGAAACGGGGAGGGGGCGGTGTAGCAGAACCAGCTGGAAAACAATTATTTTTCCTGTGGAAATGTTGAAAAATTGTTTTTCTCTTTTTGAAATTTCCCACCAAAATGTTGCAGTTTTTTGATGACAAAGCGAAACAAAGAAACGGTGTGATTGGAAACAGGCCCATTTGCTGGCTTTTGGCTTCTGCAGAAAATGGAAAATGTGGACCAAGAAAAACATTTTGATGAAAAAATTCCCACATGCTCCAGTAATGGGCTTTGGGGAACTGCCCGAGCTGGGGGGGAATGGTTACGTCTCTCCACCGCGATAGGGCACTAACCCGATCCCACCCCTCTTCTGAGCACTCCTTTCCCCCCCACTCAAACACCCAGACTGGCATCTAACTCTCCCTTGCCGGGGAAAGAGCTGTTAGCGAGGATGAGAACATGCACCAACGTTTGGCAGACAGTGAAAGTTTGATCATGTGATTTACAGTGGGGAGGGGGGAGACAGAGATGCAAATAGTTCAGGGGAGTCAGGTGCTATCCCCCCCTTCTCAACCCATAGAGAGCCTGTCATAGGCCTGGCCACCCCAGTGTGCCCTCTTCTGGTCAAACATAGTACTGCAGGGGCACCCTGCCTCAGTTTCCTTTTCCAAGGTGGGTCCCTTTAGCTTTCCCCACACTGGTCAGTGCTGGTGATGGGGGTCGTCTCTCTGACCAAGTCACTAAACAAATGTAACCTCTTTCGGATGTGGTGTATTGAGGACTGTGTTGGAATTGCAAACTATCGCTTCAAGAGTTTGGGTCCTGCCTCCAGGCTGGGGCTCTGGAGGGATGTGTGGGCTCTGGGTCTAGCAGCAGGGTCTGCAGAGAGCCAGGCTGGAGTAAGGTGGGGTGAAGTGGGGGTCACTGCCAGAGGGAGCAGCCTGCTTTTGTCTCTCTCTGTTTTTTGGTTCCTGTGGGTTCCGGATTCGAAGCAATAACGTCATGTTACATTGCAACTGTCAAGCGAGGGCATTACGGGTTTATCTAAAAACTTCACTCTGTGTGTGTGCCATAAACATAACACCAAGTATCCAAGCCCAGCTGTAACTGGTTGGGCCCAAGCTGTCTTCTCCCAGCTGGTCTCTTCAAAGTCCCCATGCCTGGCTCCCTCTGGGGCAGCAGCAAAGTCTGTCCAACTCCAACAGAACTGAACAGAACTTCACTGGTCTTTGTTATGTGCACATGTGCAGAGAACATAAGAACGGCCGTACTGGGTCAGACCAAAGGTCCATCTAGCCCAGTATCCTGTCTACTGACAGTGGCCAATGCCAGGTGCCCCAGAGGGAGTGAACCAACAGGCAAAGATCAAGTGATCTCTCTCCTGCCATCCATCTCCACCCTCTGACAAACAGAGGTTAGGGACACCATTCCTTACCCATCCTGGCTAATAGCCATTAATGGACTTAACCTCCATGAATTTATCCAGTTCTCTTTTAAATGCTGTTATAGTCCTAGCCTTCACAACCTCCTCAGGTAAGGAGTTCCACAAGTTGACTGCGCGCTGCGTGAAGAAGAACGTCCTTTTATTTGTTTTAAACCTGCTGCCCATTAATTTCATTTGGTGGCCCCTAGTCCTTATATTATGGGAATAAGTAAATAACTTTTCCTTATCCACTTTCTCCACATCACTCATGATTTTATAGACCTCTATCATATCCCCCCTTAGTCTCCTCTTTTCCAAGCTGAAGAGTCCTAGCCTCTTTAATCTCTCCTCATATGGGACCCGTTCCAAACCCCTAATCATTTTAGTTGCCTGTTTCTGAACCTATTCCCGTGCCAGTATATCTTTTTTGAGATGAGGAGACCACATCTGTACGCAGTATTCGAGATGTGGGCGTACCATCGATTTATATAAGGGCAATAATATATTCTCCGTCTTATTCTCTATCCCCTTTTTAATGATCCCTAACATCCTGTTTGCTTTTTTGACCGCCTCTGCACACTGCGTGGACATCTTCAGAGAACTATCCACGATGACTCCAAGATCTTTTTCCTGACTCGTAGCTAAATTAGCCCCCATCATATTGTATATATAGTTGGGGTTATTTTTTCCAATGTGCATTACTTTATATTTACCCACATTAAATTTCATTTGCCATTTTGTTGCCCAATCACTTAGTTTTGTGAGATCTTTTTGAAGTTCTTCACAGTCTGCTTTGGTCTTAACTATCTTGAGCAGTTTAGTATCATCTGCACTTTGCCACCTCACTGTTTACCCCTTTCTCCAGATCATTTATGAATAAGTTGGATAGGATTGGTCCTAGGACTGACCCTTGGGGAACACCACTAGTTACCCCTCTCCATTCTGAGAATTTACCATTAATTCCTACCCTTTGTTCCCTGTCTTTTAACCAGTTCTCAATCCATGAAAGGACCTTCCCTTTTATCCCATGGCAGCTTAATTTACGTGAGAGCCTTTGGTGAGGGACCTTGTCAAAGGCTTTCTGGAAATCTAAGTACACTATGTCCACTGGATCCCCCTTGTCCACATGTTTGTTGACCCCCTTCAAAGAACTCTAATAGATTAGTAAGACGTGATTTCCCTTTACAGAAACCATGTTGACTATTGCTCAACAATTTATGTTCTTCTATGCGTCTGACAATTTTATTCTTTACTATTGTTTCAACTAATTTGCCTGGTACAGACATTAGACTTACCGGTCTGTAATTGTTGGGATCACTTCTAGAGCCCTTTTGAAATATTGGCGTTACATTAGCTAACTTCCAGTCATTGGGTACAGAAGCCAATTTAAGGGACAGATTACAAACCATAGTTAATAGTTCCGCAACCTCACATTTGAGTTCTTTCAGAACTCTTGGGTAAATGCCATCTTGTCCCGGTGACTTGTTAATGTTAAGTTTATCAATTAATTCCAACGTTATCCAAGTTGGATAAAAACATAGTCTCCTCTTGCTGGAATATGGCACTGTAACACAGCTTTAGAATTCAGAATGAGAACAAACAAGAACTCAAAACCAGAGAGAGACAAACCAGGCTGCTCCCTAAGGCAGCGAGTTACAACTCACCCCACCTTCCTCTAGCTGGCTCTTTGCACACTGACTCCATCTCATGTTTAGACTCATAGACTTTAAGGTCAGGAGGGACCATTATGATTGTCTAGTCTGACCTCCTGCACAACGCAGGCCACAGAATCTCACCCACCCACTCCTGTAACAAACCCCTAACCTATGTCTGAGCTATTGAAGTCCTCAACTTGTGGTTTAAAGACTTCAAGGTGCAGAGAATCCTCTAGCAAGTGACCCATGCCCCACGCTGCAGAGGAAGGTGAAACCCCCCAGGGCCTCTGCCAATCTGCCCTGGAGGAAAATTCCTTCCTGACCCCAAATATGGCGATCAGCTAAACCCTGAGCATGTGGGCAAGACTCACCAGCCAGACACCCAGGAAAGAATTCTCTGTAGTAACTCAGATCCAACCCCATCTAACATCCCATCACAGACCATTGGGCATATTTACCGCTAATAGTCAAAGATCAATTAATTGCCCAAATTAAGCTATCCCATCATACCATCCCCTCCATAAACTTATCAAGCTTAGTCTTGAAGCCAGATACATTTTTTGCCCCCACTGCTCCCCTTGGGAGGCTGCTCCAGAACTTCACTCCTCTGATGGTTAGAAACCTTCGTCTAATTTCAAGTCTAATCTTCCCGATGGCCAGTTTATATCCATTTGTTCTTGTGTCCACATTGGTACTAAGCTTGAATAATTCCTCTCCCTCCCTGGTATTTATCCCTCTGATATATTTGTAGAGAGCGATCAGATCTCCCCTCAGCCTTCTTTTGGTCAGGCTAAACAAGCCAAGCTCTTTGAGTCTCTGGGAGGGGAGTAGGCTCTGGCGGGTTAGAGTGGGGGCCGGGCTGGGAGCCAGGACTCCTGGGTTCTATCATTAGCGCTGGGAGGGGAGTCCGACTATTTCAGAGCAGGATATGGGTTGGGGAGACGTGCTGTGAGGGGCCTGAAGAGCTTATGGGCCTGGAGGGGGGAGGGTCAGAGGAGAGAAATAGCTGGGGTCTCAGCAGGCATCCAAACCATCCCTTGCCTCTCTATCCGAGTGGCACCTCATCCCTACAAGGCCCCCTGTCCTACAAGCAGGGCCAGGAAATCCCACTCCCTTAAGGTGATGGCTTGCAATTCCAACACAGTCCTCAACACACAACTGTCTTTTCAGAGCAGCCAGTCCCAGGGCTTCTCCCTGGGCTCTCCATAGAAGGCAAAACTGGAACCAAAATCCAATGCTACTGAAGCATCATCTGCCCCTCTCTGGGCTTGATCCCCTTGTCCACAGGGACTCCTCTTCCAGAAGCCCAACAGCCAGGAGTGGAGCCTATCCCTTGTGCCGGTGCCTCCCAGCGGTGTTAGCTCCGCTCAGAGAGTTCAAGGCCAGAAGGGACCATTGTGATGGTCTAGTCTGACTTCCTGTGTAGCACAGGCCAGAGGCCTGTCCCAAAATAATTCATAGAGAGAACAGGAAGTGGGCACAGGCTGGGTTGCAGGCCGGAGGGTTTGCAGACAGTGACTCCAGGTGTCGAGCTGTGCCCAGGCCGGGTGGGGAGCTGAGAGCAGGCACGCTCGGTGCATGGCACAGGCCCACGAGCACTGGCAGCACAGGGGCAGGGGCAGAAACACCCACGAGATGACAGGGGCAGGTCACACGTCTCCGTGCCAGTGTCAGGCTGTGTCGTCTCCATGGGGCAGGGTCTTCTCACGCCGCTCAGACCACCACACCTCCCCCAGCCTCCCGTGCCTGGAGAGCCCCTTCCCCCCGCAGCAGTCCCACATCTGGGGGAGGGGCTCTGCCCTTCCACCCCCTGCCTCCAGCTGGGCCATGTGCTCCCCCCAGCCCCACCCCATGGACCCTCCAGCCTTACTGGGGCACCGCCCCGCAGGGCCGACTTTTCTTGCCGTCTCCCTCCTTGTGCCCTGGAACTCCCCTGCTGGTTTCTACAGCCTGGTTCTGCTGTACCTACAAACAGCACTTCTAAGGGCATCGGAGCTGCCGGGCTGGGGCAGACCCGGGGACATCTGGCCCAGCATCCTGTCTCTGACGGTGGCCTGGACCAGCGCTGGCTGGAGGAGCAGCTCCTTGCTTAGCGTGTTTAATTGGTGGAGGGGCAGCTCCGGCATCTCTGGGCCCGGCCGTTCAGAGCCCGGCACCTCCAGACTCGCCGCATCAGTTATGAAAGTAATAAAATCTTTCGTGTGTAGAAGAGATTCAAGCAGCAGCAGCACTGGACTCTGCCTCCACTCACACGTCACTCAGCGGCCAGAGGAACGTCCCTGGTGCATTGCACGAGACCGGGCACCTCTTACATTACAAATTAAGCACCGGCAGAGACCCCCTGAGAACCCACAAGTCCAACCTCCCAGCCTGTTCTCAGCTGTGGGCCGGGGCACTGGAGGTCTGGTGGTAGGGGGTGCTGGGAGCCAGGACTCCTGAGTTCTCTCCCCAGCTCTGGGAGGGGAGTGGGATCTAGTGGTTAGAGCAGGGGGTGAGAGCCAGGACTGCAGGGGTCTCTGGGTGGGGATTATGAGGGAGACTGTCAAGGCTGCTTCCCCACTCTGAACTTTAGGGTACAAATGTGGGGGCCTGCATGAAACTTCTAACCTTAACTACCAGCTTAGATCTGGTCCACTGCCACCATCCCAAATGTGCTAATTCCCTTCCCTGGGTAGCCTTGAGAGACTCTTCACCAATTCCCTGGTGAATACAGATCCAAACCACTTGGATCTTAAAACAAGGAGAAATTAACCATCCCCCCTCCTCCCTTCCACCAACGCCTGGTGGATCCAGATCCAACCCCCTTGGATCTAAAAAACAAGGAAAAATCAATCAGGTATTAAGAAAAAATCTTTTAATTAAAGAAAAGAAAGGTAAAAGAAAACCCCACAAGTTTAGCATACCAGCTACTCTGACAGACAACAGATTCCAAACACAGAGGATGTTCCCCTGGGCAAACCCTTAGTTACACAAAAAAAGATACTCAAATACCCAATTTGACTATTCCTCTAATTGCACAAGACAGGTTACAAAGAAATAAACATAAACATAAACCTATTTATTCCCTTCACTAATACTCACTACTTAATAAGAGGCTGAATTCTGGAGCTTTCCCACTCCGGTCCAAAGTGAAACTTCCCAGACAAAGGGAACTTTCCTCCTTCCCTTTGAACCATCTTGTCCTCCCATTGGTTCCTCTGGTCAGGTGTCAGCTAGGCTAGGTGAACTTCTTAACCCTTTACAGGTAAAAGAGGCATTAACCCTTAACTGTCTGTTTATGACAGGGACAATGGGGATTATTTAAACAAAAATATGGTGCGGATTTCCCCCTTTTTAACCCCCCCCCCTTTTGCCCACTGGGAAGAGCCCTGAGCAGGTGAGGGAAACCCACTTCTCACACCTGTGAAAAATTTCCCAGTGTTATAACCCAGACAGGGGGAACCCACTTTTCACACAATCTTGCTGGCTCTGTCACCAGGAGAAAGGGGGGGTGGGAGGGCAATTTCCCCTCCCCATTTCCCACACTTGGTAACTTGTTCCCAACCGGCACAAACTGGGAACCAGGCAGCAAGTGGCGGGAAACCCTACGTTCTGATCCCCACTTGGTTGGTCTCCAGGTGCCCACCACAATCTAAACATGAAATAATCATGAAGAACAAACATCATGGGAACGCAGGGGGTTGGACTAGATACCTCCTGAGGTCCCTTCCAACCCTGATATTCTATGATTCTATGATTCTATGCAGCGCGGCAGCCAGTGCAGGACCAACCCGTCTCTGCCATCGCTCTTCCCAGCCCGAGCTCACGGCACATTACAGAGGAGGTCAGGGTCGTTATCCCCACTGTCCAAACAGGGAAACCGAGGCACTGAGCGATGACACAGCTTGTCCCAGGTCACCCAGCAGGCGGGTGGACGAGCCAGGAAGAGACCCCTGGTCCAGCGCTCGCCCCATACTGAGCAGATGTGGCAATGATCCCAGTTGTCTTATCCATGACACCCGATGCTGGACACGGTGTGTCCTGGTGGGCAGGTGGACACAGTGCAGTGAAAAGGGTCCCAGGTGTCTCTCCCCGCCCCCAGCCAGCCCCTCCTGCTCCAACAGCTGCCAGTTCTGCAAGGGAGGCCAGGCTGGTGCCATTCGCCCCCACCCCCGGGAGAGAGAGTCTGGGGAACACTCCGAAAAGTGACGGCCAAAGAACCAGCACTGAGGGACCCAGGCTTGGAACCGGCAGAAGTTTCCCAGCCCCATGGGGCACAAATGAGCAAACTGACCCTACTGCAGGCAGGGGTGACCCGGATTGACCCCAGGGGAGCTGAGATCAGAATCCAGCCCTGCCCCTCCTGCAGTCAGAATCGGGGTCAGAGGCAGGCTGGAGTCAGAGACCGGAGATCAGGAGACAAAGCGGAGTCTGGCTGTGACCGGGGTCCTAGTGGGGAGCCAGCTGTGGTCACTCAATTAGGGTGAACTGCAAAGAATGGGGCAGAAAATCCCCATAAAGCTGGTGGATCTTCCAATACTGAGATTTACCAACCAGCATAAAACAGCTTCTTTATTACATCCCTGGTTACTCAGAGTCCAAACAACACAGTGCCCTCAAAGCAGCGATTCTCAAACGTTTGTACGGGTGACGCCTTTCACACAGCAATCCTCTGAGTGTGACCTCCCTTATACATTAAACACACTTTATATATATTTAACACCATTATAAATGCTGGCGGCAAAGCGGAGTTTGGAGGGGAGACTGACTGCTCACGACCCCCAGTAATAACCTCGTGACCCCCTGAGGCGTCCCGACCCCCAGTTTGAGACCCCCTGCCTTAAAGTGATCCAGCCTCAGGCCTCCATCCAGGTACCCACGTTAAATCTGATGAAAATTTCTGTAAATCTTATTTCATCATATAAAAGAAAAGGTTCTACCAACCCCAAAGGATCGGACACATCAGCTCCCCGGTTAATGAATGTTTCATATCTTACCCAAATACATGCTACAGCCAATTCTTATTAACCAAACTAAAATATATTAAAAAACGAGAGAGAGAGAGAGAGTCTGGTTAAAAGATCAATATACAGACAGACAGGAGTTCACTTCATTGAGGTGCAGATTCATAGCAGAGACGGTGAGTTTCACAGCTGCAAAGAGTTGTTTTAGAATTCAGGTCATAGGTCACAGTCCAACGTCCCAATCTCATATTCAGGGTGTTCCAGCAGAACTGGGACCTCAGTCTTGCAACTCAAACTTCCCCTGACGAAGCCTAAGCAGATCTGAGATGACAGAATCGGCACCCAGGGGTCTTTTTATACAGTGTCCTAGCATCCACTGCACCACACAGTCCTAGTTAAACAATAGGCTTTTGATGTAACCTTCTGCTTTCTAAACACCACCAGTAATTAGTTACACAAATTAACAGAGGGCAATGTATGCATCAGGCAGTCTAGTACAGACTTCAAAGAGACATGTAGACAATGACATTATCTCACCCTCTCAGAGCAGTGGAATGGTATGAATTATATTTTTAATTTGATTCTTATTAGTTTACAAGTTTCAGAGTAGCAGCTGTGTTATCCTGTATTAGCAAAAAGAACAGGAGGACTTGTGGCACCTAAGAGACTAACAAATGTATTAGAGCATAAGCTTTCGTGGACTTACAAGTTTACAAGTGTCCCACAATATGCACGATGCTAAATAAATGAATATTAGACAATTGTGGCTAATGCCCAAACACTCTGCTCACTGGAATTTCTGTTCTGTTCCCAGCCTGTAAAAGGAAGCAGTGAAAAGGAATGAATGTACAGTGGATCTTTGCGGCACTGATTTAACTATTTTCTGTAATTAGCTTTGCAATTTCTGTACATCCCGACAATCCTTTAACAGCAACAGCTTCAAATGGCCTAAACTGAAGACTAAAACCTACTAATTGCAATGAGGAAACATTGCCGCTGGGGAATTAAAACTTGTAGTAACAATGCCCAGCATATATCCAGCATTTAACAGACTGCTTAATTATTGCGATTTCTGTGAACTAAGAAAGGCAGCTGTTGACATAAAACCAATTTTAGAGTGTGCTGTTCGCTTTCAGCATTTGGCTGGCAGTCACTGTCATAATAAACCATGAAAAATGATAACATCACATTTCAAGTGATATTAGGGCTGTCGATTAATCGCAGTTAACGCATGCTATTAACTAAAAAAAATTAATCGTGATTTAAAAAATTAATCACGATGAATCGCACTGTCAAACAATAGAATACCAATTGAAATTTATTAAATATTGTTGATGTTTTTCTACATTTTCAAATATATTGATTTCTATTACAACACAGAATGCAGAGTGTACAGGGCTCACTTTATATTCACTATTTGCACTGTAAAAATAATAAACAAAGAAATCGTATTTTTCAGTTCACCTCATACAAGTACTGTAGGGCAATCTCTTTATCATGAAAGTGCAACTTACAAATGTAGATTTTTTTGTTACATAAACTGCACTCACAAACAAAACAATGCCAAACTTTAGCGCCTACAAGTCCACTCAGTCCTACTTGTTCAGCCAATCGCTCAGACAAACAAGTTTCTTTACATTGACGAGAGATGCTGCTGCCTGCTTCTTATTTATGCCACCTGAAAGTGAGAACAGGCATTCGCATGGCACTGTTGTAGCCGACGTCACAAGGTATTTACGTGCCAGATGCGCTAAAGATTCATACGTCCCTTCATGCTTCAGCCTTCCAGAGGACATGCGTCCATGCTGATGATGCTCGTTAAAAAAAATAAATGCATTAATTAAATTCGTGACTGAGAACTGAGGGAGAATTGTATGTCTCCTGTTCTGTTTTCCCCGCATTCTGCCATATAGTTCATGTTAAAGCAATCTTGGATGATGACCCAGCACATGTTGTTCGTTTTAAGAACACTTTCACTTCATATGTGACAAAACACAAAGAAGGCACCAATGTGAGATTTCTAAAGATAGCTACACCACTCGACCAAAGGTTTAAGAATCTGAAGTGCCTTCCAAATCGGAGAGGGACGAGGTGTGGCGCATGCTTTCAGAAGTCTTAAAAGAGCAACCCTCTGATGCGGAAACTACAGAACTGAACCCCCAAAAAGAAAATCAACCTTCTGCTGGTGGCATCTGACTCAAATGATGGAAATGAACATGCGTCGTTCGTACTGCTTTGGATTGTTATCAAACAGAACCCATCATCAGCATGGACGCGTGTCCTCGGGAAGGCTGGTTGAAGCATGAAGGGACCTATGAATCTTGAGCGCATCTGGCACGTAAATATCTTGCGATGTTGGCTACAACAGTGCCATGCGAATGCCTGTTCTCACTTTCAGGTGACATTGTAAACAAGAAGCAGGCAGCATTATCTCCTGCAAATGTAAACAAACTTGTTTGTCTGAGCGATTGGCTGAACAAGAAGTAGGACTGAGTGGACTTGTAGGCGCTGAAGTTTGACATTGTTTTATTTTTGAGTGGAGTTATTTTTTGTACATATTTCTACATTTGTAAGTTCAATTTTCATGATAAAGAGATTGCACTACATTATTTGTATTAGCTAAACTGAAAAATACAATTTCTTTTGTTTTTTTATTCTGCAAATATTTGTAATCAAAAATAAATATAAAGTGAGCACTGTACACTTTGTATTCTGTGTTGTAATTTGAAATCTATATATTTGAAAAAGTAGAATACATCCCAAAATATTTAAATAAATGGTATTGTATTATTATTTAACAGTGAGATTAATTGCGCAATTAATCATGATTAATTGTTTTAATCGCTTGACAGCCCTAGTGATTATCTACTTTTCTAAAGCATTCATCTTTGGGGCTGAACTTTTCCATGCTAATCAGGGCTATTTAAATGCACCATTACAGGTAACCTACCCGTCTCAGTGTAGACAGTAAGTGCGAAGCCCCATGATGCCATTTTACAGTTATTCTGCACAGAAGAAACACTTGAAAAGAGACGTGTGTGTTTGTGTGAACAATGTCGCCATCTAGTGGCTGCAGCTCCCAGGGGTGATACAATTCCTGCCATAGCGAGGGGAGGTTACACCTTTATTGTGTGTGCTCACCTGCCCCTGCCCCTGCCCCTGCTGGAGGGGATGAGCCCTGAGCAGTGTGTGAATATGGGCAACAGTGAATGACCTCAGCTTGTCCAGAGACAGGCCACATTTTGGCCCAGATTCAGCAAAATACTTAGGCAAATGCTTAACTGCAAGTGCTGGAGTAGCTCCACTGACTTCCAAGTTAAGCTGGCGCCCCAGAGGTTGGCTGAACGTGGGCTTGGATGTGATCACCTGCAACATTACCTGCACCCGTCACAACGGGCTGGGTCACGAGGCATTAGCAAGAGATCCCATTAAATAACAGAAAGTATATCTCCCGGGAGGAAGGGGTTAAGGTGGCAGCCCCTTTGTCCCTCTGTAAATCAACCTAGTACTTCATTGTCCAGTCAATTCCTTGTTAAACTTATTCCTCAGCAAACATCTTACCTGCCAGATGATTGACCAGCGGCCTATGAAAGAAAAAAAGAAAAACACACACATACGAACACACAAAAGAAAAAAACAAAAAGACACCAGGGTAGATCTGTTAATACCAGGACTGCATGAGAAAAGGAGCCTGTCATTTTTTACATTTCAAACTTTTTCCGAAGTCTGTTTTATCCAGAAGATTTGTGTTTTTTTCCTGGACAAATGCATCACTTTTCTCCCTGAGGGAGAAGTAAAAATGAAGAGAACAACACTACAAGTATGAAACAGTGAACACTACCACAGCCATCACCAGCCGGAGTCCTGGGCAAGGTGGGGGTGGGGGGGAGCTCTGGGCCCGTGGAAGGGGCGGGGCCTCGAGCAGAAGGGGGCGGGACTGGGGACCAGACTCCACCAGCCAGCCCTTCAGTGCTGCTGTGGTAACAGCGGCCGGGAGCCCTTTTAAATCGCCGGGCCCTGGAGCAGCTGCCCCTTTTTCTCCCCCCTCCCGTCAGTGGCCCTGCCCCCTGCGTCGACAGCCCTGCCGGTAGGGTCCGGCCGTGCTGCCGCGGCAGCGCTTTAACATCGGCTGTGTATGGGCTGGTACCGGCGGCCACGTCTTACCGGTACACTGCACTGGCCCACTTTCCCCTCTGTAACCGGCTGATCCGCAGCCCAGCAGAGCTGTGGGGAGGCCACGGGCGGCGGGTAATGGAGGCTGGGGCTGGCCGAGCCTCCCCAACCCTCTGCTAATGCTCCCCACCATAGCCCCGGGGCCAGGCCCTGGCGGGACTTAGAGCCCAGGCTCAGGCCTTGGGCTGTTGCTCCACCAGACTGCTCCGGGCTCCGGTGGCCCAGCTGGCGAGAGCGGGTCGAGGGTGGGGGGTTGGAGTGGGAGCAGGGCCTTGGGCGGAAGAGGTGGAGCAGGCGCTAGCCTCCCCGAATGGAGGGTACATGTGCTGGGTTGGGCTATCAGGGGCTGCGGGTCGGGAGTGAGGGGCACCGGCAGAGCTGGGGGGGGGCAGGGCTGGGCTATCAGGGGCTGCGGGTCGGGAGTGAGGGGCAGCGGCAGAGCTGGGGGGGGCAGGGCTGGGTTAGCAGGGGCTGCGGGTCGGGAGTGAGGGGCACCGGCAGAGCTGGGGGGGGGCAGGGCTGGGCTGGCAGGGGGCTGCGGGTCGGGAGTGAGGGGCACCGGCAGAGCTGGGAGGGGGGCAGGGCTGGGCTGGCAGGGGCTGCGGGTCGGGAGTGAGGGGCACCGGCAGAGCTGGGGGGGGCAGGGCTGGGCTGGCAGGGGCTGCGGGTCGGGAGTGAGGGGCACCAGCAGAGCTGGGGGGGGGCAGGGCTGGGCTATCAGGGGCTGCGGGTCGGGAGTGAGGGGCACCGGCAGAGCTGGGGGGGGGCAGGGCTGGGCTATCAGGGGCTGCGGGTCGGGAGTGAGGGGCACCGGCAGAGCTGGGGGGGGGCAGGGCTGGGCTATCAGGGGCTGCGGGTCGGGAGTGAGGGGCACCGGCAGAGCTGGGGGGGGGGCAGGGCTGGGCTGGCAGGGGCTGCGGGTCGGGAGTGAGGGGCACCGGCAGAGCTGGTGGGGGGGACAGGGCTGGGCTGGCAGGGGCTGCGGGTCGGGAGTGAGGGGCACCGGCAGAGCTGGGGGCGGGGGTTGGGAAGTTTATACAACATATGCTCTCATCAAGCTCAGCTCCAATGACACCAGCAGGAGATAGTTGCAAAATCTAAGTTCATCCCTGTGGGTGGTTTTTGGATGAAACTCCCTATTTGACGTGATGCTTGTTGTTCACCCAGACACCCAACGCGAGGCAGGACGTCGGATCCTCTGTTCTCAGCATCGTCCCCCTGAATGCGGGAGCTGCTGTCGATTCTGCCTCTGGCCCTGCGCTCGCTGGAGACACCTCAGTTCTGTGTCTGGCCCAGCAGCACAAAGCGAAGAGAGAGTGAGGGGTGGAAACGACCGGCTCCCTCACCTGCAGAAAGAGCAGCTTCCTCAGCGAGCTCTGGAAAACCGGGCTCACCGTTCTGGTGTCCTTCTTTTCATTCTCAGTTACATGGAAGTAGTTTTTAGAAACCCTTTGAATCACCTGGGAGAGAATAAAGTGCTTAGTCATTTGGACTGTGTGTGTCTAATCAGCTGTTACAGCCGTTTCAGTAATATTCAGTCACCAAGGTAAGGGGATTTTAATCAAACTCAAGACGTCTATTGATATTTCTACACGTGCTAATCACCAACCTCTATGTGCATCTACAACTGTTACAATTAGCCACGCACCGGGTCAGAGCCCAAGGACTCTACCAGGCATCAGTTCCCACAGCGGTTCGCTGTTGGTGTGATGGAAATAGACATTGCCAGCATCCAGTTCACATGTTAACAGAGGCCTGGCTCAAAGCTGGTCCCTGGAGATTTGTTAGAGTTGACTGGTCACTATTCAGACAATATTGACTGGTCACTATTCAGACAATATTGACTAGTCACTATTCAGACGATATTGGACACGGGCACGTAAAGAGAACAGTTATACCAGTCCCACGATGAGCGTGTCCACATGGGGAGTGATACGGGATAACTGTGTATAACTGGTAGGCATGTGGTCAAGGCCTATGTATTCCTGGCACTAGGAAGTGAGTTCCATCAGAAGGTACAATTGCAAAATGCTTTCCATTCCAATAGATTATATACAGGCCTATTATCAGACTCAGGCCCTGACTACAGCAGAGTTGCACTGGTTTAACTAAAGATGTTATTTGAAATCCGTTTAGTTACACCCGTGTAAAAATGTGTGTGGAAACTCCTAACGTGACCTAACCCAGCAGTAATGGGCTACAGGCCTTTAAAGCCTGAGGAAGTAATTTGGGAGGCCGGTTACCCCAGTCCATGTGTTCAGGGAAAGCAGATGGCAGCCAGAAAAAAATACCTGAAGCAGGCCCTGGCAGGGAGGAGGATGGTCCCAGTGGAGCAGTTTGGCTCAGACCCACACCAATATTTAGGCACTTACCTCTCAGGTGCCTAAGGGACCAAGGCTCCCTTCTCTGCCAGCCGGTGCAGAGTGGGGTTTGGGGTTACTAAGCCCACCTGGGGAGGGTCAAGGGGGCTCCAAGCCCAGCCCAGGAGAAGCAGCTGAGAGCAGAACACACCGCAGCAGTCGGGCTGTCAAACCCAGACCTAAGGGAGCATTTCCAGGAAGGGCAGATCAGGACTTGAAGTGTCCCGGAAGGAGAGCCGTGGAGCCCTGAACCGCAGAAGAGGCTCTTTCGGGAGCTAGACAGGGCTTGCTAAATTAGAACTGAGGAGGGAAACTGAGGCTGGGACACCTGCAGGGCCACCCCATGCCATGAGGGGGCACCCTGGAGGAATGACTTAAACTAAATCAAAATAAGCGAGCTGTACCCAAGACACAATTAGGAACAAATTTCAGCTAGCCCCTCTTAAACCAAAACAAGAGTGTCTACACAAGGTTCTGAAGTGGTTTAACTAAATTAGTTTAAAAGCAGATTTGGTCCAACTCCTCTTTGTAGCCTAGGGCTTGGCTGACACTAGAACATTTTGCTAATACACTCTGAGGGCAAGTCTACACTGAGAAGTTTTCCTGGCATAGCAACAGCAATTCAGGGTGTGAGATTTTGACGCTCTCGCATTAGCTAACAAGTGACAACTCAATGGAGTTAACCTGACCCAGGCTAAATGTCCAAAGAAAGGCCCCGGTTTGCCTGTCGTGTCAGGGTCTAACAGCAGGAATTACAATATTCACCTTTTAGCGAGCCTAGGAAGGAATTGATTTTTTAAATCGATAAATGTCAGTAAACATCAATTTCACTGTACACTTGGTATATTTTGACATGGGATGATGACAGTTTGTGTTTGAATGGTTATAAAACTTTAACGCTTTGATTCTCAACACCTACTGACATTAAATAATTGTCCGACATCCTCCCATAATTTCCCATCACTGAAAATTTAAATTAAAAATAAAAATAAAACATGTTCTGGAAAATGGTTGTATAATTTTGACACATAATATTACATTCGAATTCCTCCAGGTCTACTCATAGAAGGATCTGCTTGGCTGGAAGGGGCAGGTGTATGTGATGGAGGGTTTTGTGACACTGAACAGAGTCCAGGTCATTTTCCATGGAGCTCCCCAGACCCAGGTTCGGTGTCTGAGCTGTGTGTATTACGGGGAGGCAGCTCTCTCCCTGTGGACATTGGGATCTGGTTCACACTCCAGATCACAGCCTTGGCTAAGATACCCGGCGATACACACAGAGACGTAGGGGGGAGTCACCAGATGCAGAGGTAGGAGAACATGTCTCCTGCGTCCCTTACCTCGGTAAGCAACTCCAGCACATGAAAGCCTTGAGACTCCTCAAAGACCTTCGCTATGGCCTGAATCAACCAGGATCCGTTCTGTTCATCTCGATAGGCGACGTGTCCTGGTGAATGGCCAGGCAGTTTAATTACATCATACGGAATGAGACTGTCGACAGCCTGCAGGTGTTTCTTGTCAGCACTTTCTGACCTGAGCTAACACTAGTGGACACAAGGTGAGTCGCACGTCGCAACGTGCTAGTCGCCCGAGTTGAAGGCTAGGGACTTCTGCTTCGTGCAGATCAGCGTTCAGGGCTGTCACTGTGAGGCGTTCATGTCTCAGTCCTTTGTGAAACACCCACACAAGATGTGCTGTGATGGCCTCTGACTCTGCTTTTCAGAGTGATACTTCCTGCTCCAGCAGGGCTTCTGCAAACCCCGCCAGCTTGGGGACCCCTGTGAAACTCCAGCCATTAGCCACAGCTCCTCCAACCTCCCCATGCAGACACGCTCCCTCGCCGTAGGGCCTTCTCCTCCCAACACACACTTGCCACTGCGCTAAACACAGGTCATCCCTCGGCCCCACCAGCCCCCCTACTCTCTGCAGCCGCACCCACCAGGGCACCGTTCAGTCTGGGGCGAGGGGTGTGGGATTGACATGTTCCACCTCAGGATCGACTGAGCACGTGTACCTAGATAAACCAGACCTACAAGTCAGCCTACAAGGGGGATCACAGTCTCTGGCTCTGACTGGTTCAGTCTCATCCCAGCATCTAGTGGTTAGAGACTGGCTCAAGCCCTGAAGCAGGAAGTTTATTGATAGAGATTCTCTAGGTTATAGTCAGGACCAGAGGATGGAGGAGGAGGATAATGTAGGAGCCAGATCAGACAAAAAACATTCACATAAAAAAGAATCCGACACACCAGAAAAGAGCAGACAAACAGTGACAAGTTTTTAAAGTGCTTGTACACAAATGCTAGAAGTCTAAAGAATAAGATGGGAGAACTAGAGTGCCTTGTGATAAAGGAGGATATTGATATAATAGGCATCACAGAAACCTGGTGGACTGAGAGCAATCAATGGGACACAATCATTCCGGGTACAAAATATATCGGAAGGACAGAACAGGTCGTGCGGGGTGGGAGTGGCACTATATGGGAAAGAAAATGTAGAATCAAATGAAGTAAAAATCTGAAGTGAATCCACATGTTCCATAGACTCTCTATGGATAGAAATGTCATGCTCTAATAAGAATATAACATTAGATATCTATTATCGACCACCTGACCAGGACAACAGTATAGTGATGATGAAATACTAAGAGAGATTAGAGAGGCTATCAAAATTAAGGACTCAATACTAGTGGGGGATTTCAATTATCCCCATATTGACTGGGAACATTTCACTTCAAGACGAAATGCAGAGATAAAATTTCTCGATACTTTAAATGACTGCTTCATGGAGCAGCTGGTACGGGAACCCACAAGGGGAGAGGCAACTCTAGATTTAGTCCTGAGTGGAGCGCAGGAGCTGGTCCAAGAGGTAACTATAACAGGACCGCTTGGAAATAGTGACCATAATACAATAGCATTCAACATCCCTGTGGTGGGAAGAACAGCTCAACACTGTGGCATTTAATTTCAAAAGGGGGAACTAGGCAAAAATGAGGGGGGTAGTTAAACAGAAGTTAAAAGATAAAGTGACTAGAGTGAAATCCCTGCAAGCTGCATGGGTGCTTTTTAAAGACACCATAATAGAGGCCCAACTTCATTGTAGACCCCAAATTAAGAAACACAGTAAAAGAACTAAAAAAGAGCCACCGTGACTTAACAACCATGTAAAGGAAGCAGTGAGAGATAAAAAGGCATCTTTTAAAAAGTGGAAGTCAAATCCTAGTGAGGCAAATAGAAAGGAGCATAAACACTGCCAAATTAAGGGCAAGAATGTAATAAGAAAAGCCAAAGAGGAGGTTGAAGATCTGCTAGCCAAAAACTCCAAAGGTAATAACAAAATGTTTTTTAAGTACATCAGAAGCAGGAAGCCTGCTAAACAACCAGTGGGGCCCCTGGACGATCGAGATACAAAAGAAGCGCTTAAAGACAATAAAGTCATTGCGGAGAAACTAAATGAATTCTTTGCTTCAGTCTTCACGGCTGAGGATGTTAGGGAGATTCCCAAACCTGAGCCGGCTTTTGTAGGTGACAAATCTGAGGAACTGTCACGGATTGAAGTGTCACTAGAGGAGGTTTTGGAATTACAGACGCTGCCCAACTTACTCAAAGCGTTCCGGAACGGAGCGCTTTGCATAAGTTGAATTTAGTGTAAATTGGGAACATATCTCCGACAATTACGCAAAAAAACAAACAAACAAACAAAAAGCTTACAGAACTTACGGAAGTTTTTCCGTAAGTACAGATTTCCGTAAGTCGAGTTTGCATAACCCAAGGAGCGTCTGTAATTGATAAATTTAAGAGTAACAAGTCACCGGGACCAGATGGCATTCACCCAAGAGTTCTGAAAGAACTCAAATGTGAAGTTGCGGAACTATTAACTATGGTTTGTAACCTGTCCTTTAAATCGGCTTCTGTACCTAATGACTGGAAAATAGCTAATGTAACGCCAATATTTGAAAAGGGCTCTAGAGGTGATCCCGGCAATTACAGACCGGTAAGTCTAACGTCAGTACCGGGCAAATTAGTTGAAACAACAGTAAAGAATAAAATTGTCAGACACATAGAAGAACATAAATTGTTGGGCAAAAGTCAACATGGTTTCTGTAAAGGGAAATCGTGTCTTACTAATCTATTAGAGTTCTTTGAAGGGGTCAACAAACATGTGGACAAGGGGGATCCAGTGGACATAGTGTACTTAGATTTCCAGAAAGCCTTTGACAAGGTCCCTCACCAAAGGCTCTTACGTAAATTAAGCTGTCATGGGATAAAAGGGAAGGTCCTTTCATGGATTGAGAACTGGTTAAAAGACCGGGAACAAAGGGTAGGAATAAATGGTAAATTCTCAGAATGGAGAGGGGTAACTAGTGGTGTTCCCCAAGGGTCAGTCCTAGGACCGATCCTATTCAACTTATTCATAAATGATCTGGAGAAAGGGGTAAACAGTGAGGTGGCAAAGTTTGCAGATGATACTAAACTGCTCAAGATAGTTAAGACCAAAGCAGACTGTGAAGAACTTCAAAAAGATCTCACAAAACTAAGTGATTGGGCAACAAAATGGCAAATGAAATTTAATGTGGATAAATGTAAAGTAATGCACATTGGAAAAAATAACCCCAACTATACATACAATATGATGGGGGCTAATTTAGCTACAACTAATCAGGAAAGAGATCTTGGAGTCATCGTGGATAGTTCTCTGAAGACGTCCACGCAGTGTGCAGAGGCGGTCAAAAAAGCAAACAGGATGTTAGGGATCATTAAAAAGGGGATAGAGAATACGACAGAGAATATATTATTGCCCTTATATAAATCGATGGTACGCCCACATCTCAAACACTGCGTACAGATGTGATCTCCTCATCTCAAAAAAAGATATACTGTCACTAGAAAAGGTTCAGAGAAGGACAACTAAAATGATGAGGGGTTTGGAACGGGTCCCATATAAGCAGAGATTAATGAGACTGGGACTTTTCAGCTCGGAAAAGAGGAGACTAAGGGGGGATATGATAGAGGTCTATAAAATTATGAGTGGTGTGGAGAAAGTGAATAAGGAAAAGTTGTTTACATGTTCCCATAATATAAGAACTAGGGGTCACCAAATGAAATTAATGGGCAGCAGGTTTAAAACAAATAAAAGGAAGTTCTTCTTCACGCAGCGCACAGTCAACCTGTGGAACTCCTTGCTGGAGGAGGTTGTGAAGGCTAGGACTATAACAGGGTTCAAAGGAGAACTAGATAAATTCATGGTGGTTAAGTCCATTAATGGCTATTAGCCAGGATAGGTAAGGAATGGTGTCCCTAGCCTCTGTCTGTCAGAGGGTGGAGATGGATGGTAGGAGAGAGATCACTTGATCATTACCTGTTAGGATCACTCCCTCTGGGGCACCTGGCATTGGCCGCTGTTGGTAGACAGGATACTGGGCTGGATGGACCTTTGGTCTGACCCAGTACGGCCGTTCTTATGTTCTTATGTTAATATCTCTGCTAAAAACTCTCTTGTGTTAGAATTAATTGTTCTAACTCTGGATATCTGTTACCCATATAAAGGCCCATTCCTGTTTTGACTCTTGCTAAATTCTTGGCCTCAGTAACATCCTGTGGCCGTGAGTTCCACTGGTTAATTACAGGTCCTGTGGAACAACCTATTTCTTCTAGTTTTAATTAGTTGTGCAACTACAGGCTCGTAACTGTGTATTTACAAAAACAAAGAAAAAAACCACACCCCGGGGCCTATAATACAACAAATACAGTACAACCACCACCTGTCAGGGATGATCTAGGGTTATTTGGCCCGGCCTCAGCAGAGGGGATGGACAAGATAACCCACAAGCACTGACTTTCAGCTTTCCCCAGGGATCCCGGGGGGATGCACCACCCCTGCTCAGCCGCAAAACCCCACCCCCCACTACACCCCTTCCCCCAAGGCCCCACCCTCATTCTGCCTCTCTCCGCCCCCTCCCCTGAGGCTGTGCCCCACCCCACCTCTTCTAGCCCCCACTCCACCCCCCCCCAAGTGCATCCCACCCTCACTCTGCATTTTCTTGCCCCCGCCCCCCCAAACAGCTGATTGGCGGTGGGTGGGAGGGAGGCGTTGGTGGGGGGAGCTGATTGGCAGGTGCTGAGCACCCATGGATTCGGCGCCTATGCGATGACCTGTCTGCTCACCACTTGGCGCCCCCTTGTGGCCAGGTGTGGCTTATGTCGGCTGCCAGCACTTTCTGCGGGGCTCTGTCTGTCAGTAACTCGGCCCTCTGGCCTGGTCACCACCTTTAGCGCAGCCCTTCCAGGCTCCCAACTGCCCCACTAACGTCTAACAGAAAACCAATCCTTCCGCCTTCTCAGGGGCTCCTCCTCAGCCGGCCTTCGGTGTAGCCGGCCGTGCCCGGGCTGGACTCCGCAACCCTTCCAATGGGCTCGTGCGCCCCGTCCTGGGAACCCAGCCCCAGCCTGACGCTGGGGGCAGCCCGGGGCCCTGTGTACCCAAAACCACGTCTGCTCCTTTTCCTGGGTCACTTCCTACCCCTCTCCCGAGTTCCGCTCAGGGTCCTCCAGGCCCTGCCCTGCTTAGCCAGGGACCCTCCCTGGGGAGCTTTTCTCCCTCACGCTCCTCCCTGCAGCTCCCTTCCCTGCACTGAGCTTCCCCTGCTCACCCCAGCTACCCTGCGACAGGCCCAGCGGGCTGCACGGCTCCGCAGGGTTTGTGGTGAGGGGTCACGGCTGGGCCCTGCCCCGTGTCCTGCCCCACAGGCCGGCATTGCAGGGGCAGACCCCTTTCTGCAGACACTGGGCGTTACCCTTTGGAGAGCATGTTGCCAGCAGGATTCCTGAGCCCTCCCCCTCCTCAGCTGCTGCGCCCCCTCCCCATCTCTGTCCACTCTCCCCTTCACTCTGCCCATGGTGCAGGGGGCTCCTACAGACCCTCCTGTCCTTCTCCCACCCTCATCTCCACGCCTGCCTACAACTCCCTCCCTACCCCGGCCCCCGAGCTCCTCCTGCCTCCGCCCGCAGCCCCAAGCACAGGGCTGGGCAGTGGGGTAGCATCGGGGTGGGGAAGAGGGTGCCTGGGCCGCACGACACTCAAACCAGCCCAGCTGAGGCCTGGTCCCATGCGGACCTCTGCCAGCGGGCACAAGTTAGAGCAGCCCCAGGCCGAGGTGGGGAATCAGGGAGCCGTGACAGGTGCTTGCCTCAGTTTCTCCTCTTGTCCTTCCCCCACCTGGGCTGGCCTTTGCTAGCGGCTCCCCCAGGGGCAGGCAGAGCCTGAGCTCCTGTCCTGGGCTCCCCCCCAGGGAAACAGGACATGGAGCGACCGGCGCTACACTCATCTCTCCCCTGTGCTGGGGCAGGTGGCCAGCCTGGGGGACAGGAGGGGCAGTAACTGCTCCGAGCCCCCTCAGCTCACAACAGAGCAGCTCCGGGGCTGCAGGGGAGGCAGCGCCTAAGCACAGACGTTTAACTAAACCAGTTTCAAATAACCCCTTCGGTTAAACCAGTGCAAGCCCCTGTGCGGATGCTCATAGTGGTTTATAGTTACTATTATTTATCTGTGCTATGGTAGCCAGGATTCTACTGCGCCAGGCGCTGTACATTATCTATTAGATGTATTATGGTAGCACCTAGGAGTCAGGCCCCCACTGTGCCAGGAGCTGTACGTTATCTATTAGATGTATTATGGTAGCACTTAGGGCTAGGAGCCCCTGCCTTGGCCCAACACCAGATTGTGCTAGCAGCTGTACACACACAGAACAAAACGTGGCATATATCTGGTTACCTTGCACCAGTAGTTTGTAAGTGACAGGTAAACTGATACGAGCTAGGTTTAAACTGCAGGGAGGAGTTTGCACTGGCTTAACTAAAGGGATTATTTTAAACTGGTTTAGTTAAACTGTGGCAACGTCTGTGCTGATACCAGGCCCACATTCTGCAAGTGCAAATCCCTGGTTAGCACCAGCAAGGGGCAGCCGGGTGAGATTTAAAGGGATAGAACAGAACCCAGCTTGGGTCCAGGTAGCAGAGGCTTTGCTGGGGACGACCGGATTGCAACTTTCCTACCTGAATGTTTGTGCCACCTGGCAGCAAAGCCAGCAGCCGGCACACAGACATCAGCGCAGTTACATGGTTATTTCAGCTACGTAGGAGAAAGGTGTTTGCTCTCATACCTGGGGCAGACGGATAGACAAAAAGGCTGTCGGTGTGTGTTGGGATCAGCTTGTAATCATCAGGACTGGGTGAGCGGCAGCCAGGTGCAAGAAAGTCCACTGCAACATTATCCTCCACAGCAATGCCGGAGTCTTCGTTATCTAAAGTTATAGAGTTTCCCTTTCAGAGACAACAACGTGATGCTTTTGCAAAAAGCATCTCATTCTGGGGTGTAGTAACAGGAGGGAGGTAACTGTCCCGCTCTACGCAGCGCTGGGGAGGTCCCGTCTGGAGAACTGTGTCCAATTCTGGTCATCAGACTTTAGGAAAGATTTGGGGAAAAACTGGAGAGAGGCCAGAGGAGAGCAACAAAACTGATCAGAGATTTAGAAACCCCCTGACCTATGAGGCAAGGTTAGAATAATGGGGCAGTTTTAGTCTGGAGAAAAGAAGACGGAGCGTGGACTGGGTAACAGTCTTCACATACGTTACGGGCTGTTCTACAGAGGACGGGGATCAATTGTTCTCCATGTCACTGAAGGCAGGACAAGACGTAATGGGCTTCATCGGCACCAAGGGCAATTTCAGTTAGATATTAGGGGAAAGTTTCTGACTCTCAGAGTCACTCAGCTCCAGAACAGGTTTCACAGGGAGGGTGTGGGCTCCCCGTCACTGGAGGATTTAAGAGCAGGTTGGACAAACCCGTGTCAGGGCCAGGCTCGATTCACTTGGCCCTGCCTCAGCGCAGGGGCTGGGCTGGATGACCTCTGGATTATCTGGCTGTTCCCCAGGCTCACCTGCCCTTCGCTGAGCTCACGGTCACTCTGAATCGCATCAGGCCTCAAGCTGAAGTGCCCCATTTTATCCCCCAGAGGGAAGGTCACAAGAGGAGTAAAACTGGCCGAGCTGGGATCGTGGAGAGGGCAGGGGTTGCTGGGGTGGTTTGGGGGCAGGGGGCGTGACGGGTGCCCCATTACACATTGCAGTGATTGGTGGGAACCCCAGTTAAACTCAGCCCAGTGGCGGGTGGATCTCTTTTGGCCCAGTAGATGGTGGAGGAAGTTGCTTGCTGAGCTGAGACAAGGGACGCACGCCGCAGGCCTGACCTTCCAGCCTGGCCATGCCCTGCTCAGTGCAGGACCAAGGAGGGGCCCAGGGTGATGTGATGAACCTGCTAAGCAGGGAACTACCATCCCCATCAACCCCTCCCCACTGATCCACGACACGCAGGCACATCCCCTTCCCCTGGCCAAGTAACAGGAGGGGGCAGGAACTCTGTGCCCAGCCCCTGGCCCAGGGGGAAGTGGTGATGACATGGCAAGCCAGGAGCAGCAGCGAAGCTGGACGCCGGGGAAAGCACCAAAGAGCTGTGCACAGAGCAGGAGCCGGGGGCCCACCTGTGGAACGGGCTCCGACTGCCGGACATGCAGCCGGTGCAGCAAGTGTGGGGACAACGGGGGAGCAGCAGGGGCTGGAGCCAGAGCAGAGCGGCCCCAGAGAGAGACACTGACTGAGCCTGGCCTGGAAACCTGCACGCACCTGTTTGCTGGAGCAGGGACTGGTCTGGAGAGGGCGCCCCAGGGCTCCCCATTCTCGGCTGGCCTGCCCCTTGGGGTTTGGTGTGCACCAGCACCGAGCAGCCCATCATTACACTGGCTTGGAACCACCTTCCCACTCCCCCAGTCCGGGCACTGCTCGGCCCCTACGTTACACCTTGCTGCCCACGGCCCAGAGGGACCATTCTGGCAGCTGGAGATCCGCGGGATACAGGAACACTGCTAAATGCAGCCGAGAGGAACCGGATGCAATAAATGACAGACCCTCCACCCACAAACACATGTTCCTAGGCTTCCTCAGAGTCTCCTCCGGTACCAGCAAATGTCTGTAAGACTCACCTCCCCGGCAGGCCTGGATGATGAAGACCTTGGGTTTGCCCCGCAGAGCTTTGCATTTCTTGTTGGTCATCTCTGCGAACAGCTCCTCCAGCTTCACGCGCTGTTCATCCTCGTCCAGGACAACTCCGCTGTTCCCGTGTGCCATGATGACCACAACACTGCAGCTGACCGGATCATTCCTGGCATCTATTTCCTCTCGAAATTTCTTCAGCTTCTCCTTGAAATCCTTCAACCAAAAATTTTGAGCTCAGTAAATTGGTTGGGTAAAAGATGAATTCCAGCTTCGATCAATACTAACATTTCTACAGCCTTCTTCCCAGTGGGTGTCACATTCATGGTACAGAATGAACACTGGATTGTCGGCTTGCTTTACATACCAGTGAAAAGATCAGTGTATCTGGCCTGGCGAAGCAAAGACCTGGCCCCTCAACACAACCTGGTTTCTCTGTGTGTCTGTCGGGAAGGCGACACCTTCCAAAACTGCAGGGCATGTTCTAGGCATCGGTGGTCAGATCCCCTTTGATTTAGGGAAAAATGTGAAAAGCTGAATTCCCATTGTCGTCAGGGAGAGGAAAATCAAGGCCTCGGATGCCCGTTTGATGCTGCACATAGAGAAATCTCTTTGGCGTCCCCTGACTCACCGACCCAGCACAAGCAGCAGCTTAATTTGCTGTGGGGGGAGATTATAGTGAACAATCACATCTACGATAGTTAAGATTTAGATCTGCTTTGTGTTTAAAACTAAAGTGCTCTAAAATCTGCATGGTGACTTGGATTGCCTTGAAATGTACTGTGCCTCTTGGAGGCGCTGGCTAGGGTTAGTGACCCAAATTTGGGGCCTTTTGACCGAGGGGTTCCCAAGAGACAGCCTGCAGAAAAAACAGTTTTCCTAAAGTCCATGAGTTCTACCATCATATTGTGCCCACAGACCTGAGCTCATCGCACCCGGGGCTCCATTGCTCAGGAGTTACCACCAGCTCGTGCATCCCCCCAGCTAATGCTCTGGGGGAGCCGAATCACAACACCGTTAGCAAGCGTGTTCAGCCCTCCTCCCTGGTGTGAGCCTGGTGCTCCTAAGCTCCATAGATTCCACTGAGCCGGTGCAGTGAGAGAGAGCGCGACCAAGGGGATTGATACCAAGTTGTGCCTCGCAGGACTTGAGTGGCTCAAGGGGGAACCATCAAATGTCAGCAAGGCCCAGGTACTGTGAGTTCAAATCCAACCTTGGGGGGAAGGAGGCAGGTTGCCCCCAGCTGCTGCTCTGTCTGGCTTTATTCTGGTGAAGTTTGAGCACAGCAGATAATCCAGAAGTGGCTCAAACAAGAAAGTGAATTACCCATATCAATGCCTGACAAGAGAGCCAGGAGATTGGAGTGGGGAGGATGTTTGGAGTTGCAGCAAGGGGGGGGGCTGGAACATTACAGGGAGGGGGGTAGAGATTGTGGGGGTTGGTTTTGGGGTGCTGGCCCTTCCAGGGGTGTCTGAGCCCCTCTCCTTGCCCTTCCATGTGAGCTGGGGGGGGAAGAGCTGAAGGGGATGCAAATCGAAATGATGAAAACAAGGAAATACCAAGCTAAGATACATATCACCCGGGGGGGGGGGGCAGTGTGGGGGCGGAGGGGCCCAGTTTGCAGGAGGGGCAGACTGGCTGGACCTGGGGGCAGGAGTCACAGCTGGGGGTGAGGGGGCCCCAGCTCAGGCTACATAAGGGCAGCCTGGGGCACTTCAGCAAGTGGGGATGAGGGTGATTATGGGGAGGGGGCAGGAGACAGCAAGGAGCAACTTGCTTCTACAGGGCCAGCTAATGGCTTAAGGGGTGGGGGAGCTGGAAATGGGGGGGGGCTATATGTTGCAGGAAAGGGTGGGGTGAGGGTGGCGACAGAGAAAGAAGAGCATGGAAATAAGTGCAAATAAGGAAAAAGGGGCTGACACTTTCATGCATATGTATGAGCCTTAGTAGGTGTAAACGTAACTCAGGATAAAAGGTGGTGCCCAGCCCGTGTGCTGGGGGGTTTCAGGAAGTGGGGATGTTCTTATTGTTTTCTCTGGATATTCTGTGTGTGCCTCAGTTTCCCCTATGCATTACGTAAGTATCTCGGTGGTGGGACAAGGGGGTGTGATCGTTGCAGAGACCCCTAGAGAACAGGTGTGACTGCGCCTGGCTGCCCAACGGCCGGCAATGAATGGGGCCCACCCTCTCTGCACAAATCAGCCGGAGGGTTGGAGAACAGAGAGGTGCAGGCCGGTGATCTATTTGCCTGGAGCGGGGCAGCGGGGCGGTGACAGGCTGGGCTGGTGAAAACAATCCCGTAGGCCACAGGGACTAGTTTTCAATCAGCCAGCTCCCGCCAGCCTGCAGGCTTTCTTCCACCACTCACTGTGCAGGGGTCTGCTGTGCTTCTTACACACCCCTGAAGCCATGTGCTGTCTTCACCGCTCCCTCCTCTACTTCCCACCGCTCATGGGGGGGATTGAAAGAAGCAAACACACAAACACAGGCTAGTCTGTGCAGTTTCTTGTGCGTCTGAATGGCAGGCGGGTAATACGCTCCGAACCCCATGTGGGGCTGGGAGAGCAGATAGAAACTGCACTCACGAGCCCACCCTCGACGCCACATGCTGCTCCCAAGCAGTGGGCTGGAGCTGTCCCCCCCGTAGCAATAATTACATAGTCACTGGAATAGGCGAGTGCTCCAAGCACAGAACCAGGGGATATTCGGACGCGGCCTCTTGAAGCTGTTCCCCAGCATGTTAATAATGAAACATTCATTGAGCCAGACAGAGAGCGACCCCAGAGCCCCGTGGCTAGGGCACCCGGTAGGAGACCCGAGTTCTAGTCCCAGCGTCAGTGCTGATTTAGGACTCACACGAAGGGAGGGACAAAGGCAGCTCACACTGGCTTTGCTGCAGCCCCTTCTGTTCCTGCACCACATGGCAGCACAGAGAATCTGGCTGTGGGGTTGTGACTGGAAGGGAACGTGGTTTACAGGGAGAAGCACAGACACTTACCGCTGCCTTGGGATCCCTGATCACCTGGTTCTTAACACCCAAAGTGTTAAACATTCTTTCCAGGACCGCGATGTCATTCTCAGCTCCTTTTCGATTCTTCGTGACGCAGAGCGTCAGGGCCAGACGCGCTCCCCCCATGTCATACGCCTGCAACAAGGGTCTAGCCATTAGTCTCTCCACTGTCACAGACAGCTCATTTCACACATCAGGGCTTTGTTATCTCTGTCGGGTGTCACATGACAAAATAATCTGTTCTTTCTCCATTAACCCCTCTTACTATCATCTGCAACATCATCTTATTCCCACCACAGGGGGAACCTCCATTCAGTATTTCCATTCAACCCAGTCAAATGCCTTTATGGCATCCATGAAATTACATAGCAAGTTTCACAGATTCCCAGGCCAGAAGGGACCCCTGTGGTCATCTCATCTGACCTCCTGCATAACACAGACCAGAGGCCTGCCCCACAATAATTCCTACAGCAAAGTTTTTAGAAAAACATCCCATCTTGATTTAAAAACTGCCAGCGAAGGAGAACCCACCACAGCCCTTGGGAAGTTGTTCCAGTGGTTAGTTCCCCTCATTGTTATAACTTTGCGCCTCATTTCCAGTCTGAATTTGTCTAGCTCCAACTTCCAGCCACCGGAGCTTGTCAGACCTTTCACTGCCAGATTGAAGAGTCATCTCTTATCAAATTCCTGTTCCCCGTGCCAGTAATTACAGACTGGGGTCAAGGCACCCCGTAGTCTTCTCTTTGTTAAACTAAACAGATTGAGCTCCTGGAGTCTCTCACTGTAAGGCAGGTTTCTAACCCTTGAATCATTCTCGGGGCTCTTCTCTGACCCCGCTCCAGTTTATCAACAGCCCCCTTGAATGGTGGGCACCAGAACTGGGCTCAGGATTCCAGCAGCGGGCGCTTGAAGGTCAAGGTGTTTGCTTGACCTTCAAACAGGTAACTCCCCAAGAACTGGAGTGAAGCTACTAACACGATGTGCCACACAGAAGTGCTAGTGACTGGCTTTACAGGTAAAGGACCAGGAGTCAAGACTCCTCGGTTCTTGGTTTGCACCAGGGCCTGGCACAGACCTGGTCGGTCCATCACGCCTAGTGCTGCCCGGCAGGAGTTCAGTGAGCCTGGCCCAGCAGAGAATGGACTCATCTGGGCTGAGCCTCTCACACTGACCTCTCTGGTGCCATGTTCATTGTGGAAACTAGCCCCTTCCATATCATCCTGGCCCCACAGCACTATCTGGGCTTCCTGTCCCTGACCCAGCACTGCCCACCTAACTGTTAGGGTCACCAATTTTGGTTGCAAATATTCCTGGAGGTTTCATCACATGACATAATCCTTAATTAATTAAATATTAATCTTTAATTGCTGGAGACTCCAGGACAATCTGGTAAGGTTGGCAACCCAGCAAACTGTCCCTGGGTGGACCATGGGCAGACGACCCAGGGTGCATTTGTGGGGTATTGAATTTGCGAAAGGAGCCCCACTGTCAGCCAAAAGGCAGGCCGAGAGCACTAACACACACAGCAACAAGTGCCCTTGAGTGCGAGGGACAGGGCATGTTCCTGTAACCACTGAGGGTAGAGCTACACCACTATACAAAACCCACCGTACTGAGTCTCCAAGCCCCGGTCAACTGATTCGGGCTCGCAGCGCTCAGGCTGCGGGGCTAAACGTAGCCGTATAGATGTTCAGGCTCGGGCTGGAGCATGGGCTCCGAGACCCTCCCCCCTCGCCGGGTTTCAGAGCCCAGACTCCAGCCTGAGCCCGAACAGCTACATCGTTATCATTAGTCCCTCAGTCCAAGCCCCGTGAACCCAAATGAACTGACCCAGGCTCCACGTCTCGGTGCTGTGGGTCTGTTACTGCAGTGCAGACGTGTCCTCAGTGCACCGCTCGCTCTGTGTTGCTCACAAAGGAGCTTCGGAGGAAGCAATAGCTCACAGAGAGGTCGTCTTATCTGTAAGCGAGGGCTAAAGTTCTGGAAGTGCAATGACTTCGGAAGTATTTCTAAACTGGTCCTTGGCACCGTTCAGCAGCTGATCTCAAGGCCAGCTATAAGTTTCATGAGGGTCAGAGCCCTAGATTTTCCATAGCTCTGCACCAAGGGAATTATCAGAGTCTGGAAATGAGTGGGTCATGTTGGGGCTGGGGCTGAGTGTCAGGAACCCCGGGACCAAAAGACCCAGAATGGCTTTCCTGTGATCATACTCAGCCCCGTTGTCCAGGAAACGGGCGAGGAGCATGACTGAGGACCACGCTACCTGAACTGCTTACTGGAGTCTTTCATCTTCACGCTAGTTAAGTAATGCTATTTCACTTGACAATAATGCTAAAGTAACATTGGACCCCAGATCCGGACCTCTAACCCCACCCCGCGCCCTACGCAGGCACAGCAAATTTCAAAGACAATCCGAGTCAGCATGTGGGTTTTAAAGCGCTGTATGTAGAAGAGTCACTTTTGAACAGTAAATGCCTCTCAGTCTTAACTACAGCTGTGCTGTCGCCCCACTGCACTATTGATTGATACAGAACTTACATCGATACGCTGCTCTTTGTAACTTCGCAGTTCAGTTTTGTTTTCCAGCTTTGGTTTTTCCATAACTTGAGTATTTCCCTTCTCTGGAAATCTAAGGATTTTAGGCATATCAGGTCTCTGCACCATAATTCCAGAGGCATCAGTAACTACTGAGTGGCAAAGACGTGAGGAAGGCCGAGGAGGAAGGAAGCTCCGTCCATCGATTGACTCCTGAACAAAGCAAGGGGAAGGTGGGGACAGAATTTAGCTGACCCAGCTCTGACACCAAACTCTTTGAAGATGGTTTCTGCTTCTTTCATGACTATTTCTGCATCCCTCTGCCCATCCCACCCCACCTCTTTATCACACTGCACATTCCTGGGACAGGACTCCAAAGTCAGAGCTGTCTAATAAACTTCCTCTTGTTTGTCACACAGAGACTCCTCATTACAGGAGCTGGAAAGTCTCTGGACTTTGCAGGTGCTAATGAGGAACATGGAAATGGGGCTGGGGACATAGATACATATAAATAGTCATTCTTAGACCGTGCTTCAGCCAAAAACCTTCCTCTGATTAATAAAAAAGGAGAGGCACTAATGTGAGCCAGAAGAGGTTTGATGGGATAAGAAGGCAGAAAATTGCTAGGCTACCTCTCCTTATGCATGCATGAGCTCAGGGCTGGGCTAGCAGGGGCTGCGGGTCGGGAGTGAGGGGCACCGGCAGAGCTGGGGGGGGCAGGGCTGGGCTGGCAGGGGCTGCGGGTCGGGAGTGAGGGGCACCGGCAGAGCTGGGGGGGGCAGGGCTGGGCTAGCAGGGGCTGCAGGTCGGGAGTGAGGGGCACCGGCAGAGCTGGGGGGGGCAGGGCTGGGCTGGCAGGGGCTGCGGGTCGGGAGTGAGGGGCACCGGCAGAGCTGCGGGGGGCAGGGCTGGGCTGGCAGGGGCTGCGGGTCCGGAGTGAGGGGCACCGGCAGAGCTGGGGGGGGGGCAGGGCTGGCAGGGGCTGCGGGTCGGGAGTGAGGGGCACCGGCAGAGCTGGGGGGACAGGGCTGGGCTAGCAGGGGGCTGCGGGTCAGGAGTGAGCGGCACCGGCAGAGCTGTGGGGGGCAGGGCTGGGCTGGCAGGGGCTGCGGGTCGGGAGTGAGGGGCACCGACAGAGCTGGGGGGGCAGGGCTGGGCTGGCAGGGGCTGCGGGTCGGGAGTGAGGGGCACCGGCAGAGCTGGGGGACAGGGCTGGGCTAGCAGGGGCTGCGGGTCGGGAGTGAGGGGCACCGGCAGAGCTGGGGGGGGCAGGGCTGGGCTGGCAGGGGCTGCGGGTCGGGAGTGAGGGGCACCGGCAGAGCTGTGGGGGGCAGGGCTGGGCTAGCCAGGGCTGTGTGTCAGGACTGAGGGGCGCCGGCAGAGTTTAGATGAGGTGGGTTTGGGAAGTTTACACATCATCTGCTCTCACCAAGCATCAATTTATCCCGTTTTTTTTAAAGACTAAACTCCCTATTTGACGTGGTGCTTGTTGTTAACCCAGATGCCCAACGCAGGGTAGGACGTTGGATCCTCTGTTCTCAGCATCGTCCCCCTGAATGCAGCCCCACGCTTGCCGGGGTTCATGATAACAAGGGCAATTGGAGCAATCTCAGTTCTGGCCGCAGCAGCACAAAGCGAAGGGAGAGTGAGGGGTGGAAACGACCGGCTCCCTCACCTTCAGAAAGAGCAGTTTCCTCAGCGAGCTCTGGAAAACTGGGCTCATTTTATATTTCCGTTGTGAGTTTTCTTTCTCCGTAAAATCTGTTTCTGAAACCCTTTGAATGACCTGGGTGAGAGTGAACATCAACAGTCATTGGGAACAGGCGTCTTAACGTCGCGACAGCAGTTTCGATAATGATCAGTTATTGAATGAAGCGTCAGCCTCAAAGTGATGGCTCCAGTATCTGATTTCAGCATCTCCAGCCTTGTCCACACACAAACTTGCATCAGTTCAGTTAAACCAGTGGAGACCCCTATGTGGATGCTCCTTATTTCCATCCATCCTAAATCGATTAGGAACAGATTGAAGGTAAACCACAATACGCAGCTCTTAAACCAGAATGAGAGCTTCCCCCCAGGGGGCTGCACTGGTTTGACCATCCTTAGTAACTCTGAGAGGTGTGAACTGCCCACCCATGCCTGAGGGGTTAGCTCAGGTGCCCAGTGCATGTTACAGGTCCCTCTGTGCCCAGCCATGGAGGATCTGATCTGTTACAGCCCTAGCCAGGGAGCTCCAACCATCCACACTTAAATAAAACAACAAACTTCCAGCCTTTTGTTTCACACACACACCAGAAGGAAAACAGCCAGAGCGTTTGAAACGTGAAAAGTCAAGGAAGGCACATTTTTTAATTCCTGGCTTTAGAGGGGATCAGACACAGTGTTGAATAATTTGGCTGGGAAAAGGAAGCTGGTTTATTTAGATGGTCACTTTTGTTACCTCTCACTCTTCTTTTTGAGAAGCTGAACAGACCGAGCTCTTTCAGTCTCCCACTGCCAGGGATTTTCTCCAGCCCACGGATCATCCTTGGGGCTGTTTTCTGCCCCCTCTTCAACCTTTCAACCTCCTCTATAAAACACACACCTCCCCACAGCAGTGGGTGCACTAGTCCAGTATCAGTCTTCCAGTGTCGTATGGCAGAGGGTAACTGCACTAGCACTTTGGAAGAGACCGAAAGGAAGGACTGAAGAGACAGTTTCCTTTTGGCCAAATAAAGAACCAGGCTGATGTACAGGGAGGCCATGTCAGTCCACACTGAAATGAATCAAGTGTGCACATCCTGTGCGCTCTGTGCAGCAACATCACGGAAAGATAGTTACACTGTTCAACTTACAGAACGATCTACTGTGCTGAGAGAGCGAAGGTGAATTACAGTGATGGGGGCGTCCGTGACACTCAGTGATCAGAGTCCAGGTCATCTTCCACGGAGCTCCCCAGACCCAGGTTCGGCATCTGAGCTGTGTGTATTACGGGGAGGCAGCTCTCTCCCTGTGGACATTGGGATCTGGTTCACACTCCAGATCACAGCCTTGGCTAAGATACCCGGCGATACACACAGAGACGTAGGGGGGAGTCACCAGATGCAGAGGTAGGAGAACATGTCTCCTGCGTCCCTTACCTCGGTAAGCAACTCCAGCACGTGAAAGCCTTGAGACTCCTCAAAGACCTTCGCTATGGACTGAATCAACCAGGATCCATCCTGTTCATCTCGATAGGCGACGTGTCCTGGTGAATGGCCAGATAATTAAGTTGTGGAGTCAGAGGGGAAACCCCTCCTCTTATAACCTGGTATCCCCTCCTGTTATAAATCAGGAGCTGGACTGATTTCATTACATTAGAACGGCCATACTGGGTCAGACCAAAGGTCCATCTAGCCCAGCGTCCTGTCTGCCGACCGCGGCCAGTGCCAGGTGCCCCAGAGGGAATGAACAGAACAGGGAATCATCAAGTGATCCATCCCCTGTCGTCCATTCTCAGCTCCTGGCAAACAGAGGCTGGGACACCATCCCCGCCCAGCCTGGCTAATAGCCACTGATGGACCTGTCCTCCATGAATTTATCTAGCTTCCTTTTGACCCCCGTTATGGTCTTGGCCTTCACAACATCCTCTGGCAAGGAGTTCCACAGGTTGACTGTGCATTGTGTGAAGAAATACTTTCTTTTTTAGTTTTAAACCTGATGCCTATTAATTTCACTCTGTGGCCCCTAGTTCTTGTGTTATGAGAAGGAGTAAATGACACTTCTTTATCTACTTTCTCTACACCAGTCATGATTTTATAGACCTCTGTCATATCCCCCCTTAGCCGTCTCTTTTCCAAGCTGAAAAGTTCCAGTTTTATTAATCTCTCCTCATATGGTAGCCGTTCTATACCCCTAATCATTTTTGTTGCCCTTTTCCAATTCCTATCAATCTTTTTTGAGTTGGGGTGACCAGAACTGCACACAGTATTCAAGATGTGGGCATACTATGGATTTATATTGTGCTAATGTGATATTTTTGGCTTACTATCTGTCCCTTACCTAGTGATTCCCAACATTGTTCACTTTTTTGACTGCCGCTGCACACTGAGTGGATGTTTACAGAGAACTCTCCACAATGACTCCAAGATCTCTTTCTTGAGTGGTGACAGCTCATTTAGACCCTGTCTCATGCTGAGAAAGAGGGACGATCATTGAGTTATCTTAAGTGCCTATACACAAATGCAAGAAGCCTGGGAAACAAGCAGGGAGAACTGGAAGTCCTGGCACAGTCAGGGAACTATGATGTGATTGGAATAACAGAGACTTGGTGGGATAACTCACATGACTGGAGTACTGTCATGGATGGATATAAACTGTTCAGGAAGGACAGGCAGGGCAGAAAAGGTGGGGGAGTTGCGTTGTATGTAAGAGAGGAGTATGACTGCTCAGAGCTCCGGTATGATACTGCAGAAAAACCTGAGAGTCTCTGGATAAAGTTGAGAAGTGGGAGCAACAAGGGTGATGTCGTGGTTGGAGTCTGCTATAGACCACCAGACCAGGGGGATGAGGTGGACGAGGCTTTCTTCTGGCAACTAGCAGAAGTTGCTAGATCACAGGCCCTGGTTCTCATGGGAGACTTTAATCACCCTGATATCTGCTAGGAGAGCAATACAGCGGTGCACAGGCAATCCAGGAAATTTTTGGAAAGCGTAGGGGACAATTTCCTGGTGCAAGTGCTGGAGGAACCAACTAGGGGCAAAGCTTTTCTTGACCTGCTGCTCACAAACAGGGAAGAACTAGTAGGGGAAGCAAAAGTGGATGGGAACCTGGGAGGCAGTGACCATGAGATGGTCGAGTTCAGGATCCTGACACAAGGAAGAAAGGAGAGCAGCAGAATATGGACCCTGGACTTCAGAAAAGCAGACTTTGACTCCCTCAGGGAACAGATGGGCAGGATCCCCTGGGAGAATAACATGAAGGGCAAAGGGGTCCAGGAGAGCTGGCTGTATTTTAAAGAATCCTTATTGAGGTTGCAGGAACAAACCATCCCGATGTGTAGAAAGAATAGTAAATATGGCAGGCGACCAGCTTGGCTAAACAGTGAAATCCTTGCTGATCTTAAACGCAAAAAAGAGGCTTATAAGAAGTGGAAGATTGGACAAATGACCAGGGAGGAGTATAAAAATATTGCTCAGGCGTCCAGGAGTGAAATCAGGAAGGCCAAATCACACTTGGAGTTGCAGTTAGCAAGAGATGTTAAGAGTAACAAGAAGGGTTTCTTCAGGGATGTTAGAAACAAGAAGAAAGTCAAGGAATGTGTGGGCTCCTTACTGAATGAGGGAGGCAACCTAGTGACCGAGGATGTGGAAAAAGCTAATGTACTCAATGATTTTTTTGCCTCTGTCTTCACGCACAAGGTCAGCTCCCAGATTGCTGCACTGGGCAGTACAGCATGGGGAGAAGGTGACCAGCCCTCTGTGGAGAAAGAAGTGGTTCGGGACTATTTAGAAAAACTGGACGTGCACAAGTCCATGGGGCCGGATGCGCTGCATCCGAGGGTGCTAAAGGAGTTGGCGGGTGAGATTGCAGAGCCATTAGCCATTATTTTTGAAAACTCATGGCGATCGGGGGAGGTCCCAGATGACTGGAAAAAGGCTAATGTAGTGCCCATCTTTAAAAAAGGGAAGAAGGAGGATCCGGGGAACTACAGGCCAGTCAGCCTCACCTCAGTCCCTGGAAAAATTATGGAGCAGGTCCTCAAGGAATCAATTATGAAACATTTAGAGGAAAGGAAAGTGATCAGGAACAGTCAGCATGGATTCACGAAGGGGAAGTCGTGCCTGACTAACCTAATTGCCTTCTATGATGAGATAACTGGCTCTGTGGATGAGGGGAAAGCAGTGGATGTGTTATTCCTTGACTTTAGCAAAGCTTTTGATATGGTCTCCCACAGTATTCTTGCCACCAAGTTAAAGAAGTATGGGCTGGATGAATGGACTGTAAGGTGGATAGAAAGCTGGCTAGATCGTCGGGCTCAACGGGTAGTGATCAATGGCTCCATGTCTAGTTGGCAGCCGGTTTCAAGTGGAGTGCCCCAAGGGTCGGTCCTGGGGCCGGTTTTGTTTAATATCTTTATTAATGATCTGGAGGATGGTGTGGACTGCACTCTCAGCAAGTTTGCAGATGACACTAAACTAGGAGGCGTGGTAGATACACTAGAGGGTAGGGATCGGATACAGAGGGACCTAGACAAATTAGAAGATTGGGCAGAAAAAAACCTGATGAGGTTCAACAAGGACAAGTGCAGAGTCCTGCACTTAGGACGGAAGAATCCCATGCACTGCTACAGACTAGGGACCGAATGGCTAGGTAGCAGTTCTGCTGAAAAGGACCTAGGGGTCACAGTGGACGAGAAGCTGGATATGAGTCAACAGTGTGCTCTTGTTGCCAAGAAGGCTAACGGCATTTTGGGCTGTATAAGTAGGGGCATTGCCAGCAGATCGAGGAACGTGATCGTTCCCCTTTATTCGACATTGGTGAGGCCTCATCTGGAATACTGTGTCCAGTTTTGGGCCCCACACTACAAGAAGGATGTGGAAAAATTGGAAAGAGTCCAGCGGAGGGCAACAAAAACGATTAGGGGTCTGGAGCACATGACTTATGAGGAGAGGCTGAGGGAACTGGGATTGTTTAGTCTCCAGAAGAGAAGAATGAGGGGGGATTTGATAGCAGCTTTCAACTACCTGAAGGGGGGTTCCAAAGAGGATGGAGCTCGGCTGTTCTCAGTGGTGGCAGATGACAGAACAAGGAGCAATGGTCTCAAGTTGCGGTGGGGGAGGTCCAGGTTGGATATCAGGAAAAACTATTTCACTAGGAGGGTGGTGAAACACTGGAATGCGTTACCTAGGGAGGTGGTGGAGTCTCCTTCCTTGGAGGTTTTTAAGGCCCGGCTTGACAAAGCCCTGGCTGGGATGATTTAGCTGGGAATTGGTCCTGCTTTGAGCAGGGGGTTGGACTAGATGACCTCTTGAGGTCCCTTCCAACTCTGATATTCTATGATTCTATGACCCCATCATTTTATAGGTATTGCTGGGAATATATTTTCCAATATGCATTACTTTGCATTGATCAACACTGAATTTCATCTGCATTTTGTTGCCCAGTCACCCAGTTTTGGGAGACTGCTTTGTGACTCTTCACAGTCTGCTTTGCACCTAACTACAGCAGAATCCCATTTATCCGATCTAACTGGTAGTGGGGCCAAATCGGATAAGCAAAAAGTCGGATAATTGGAGAATAGGAAAGTGCGATGCTGCAGTGCCATCTAGTGGCCACAGGAGAGATTACCTGCTTCTGGCCCTGGAGTCCTGACTGTTCAGTTCATGCAGAGAGTCGGGTAATGGAGGGACAGATAAACAGAGTTCTATTGAATCTTGAGTAATTTTGTATCATCTGAAAATTTTGCCACCTCACTGTTTATCCCTTTTCCCAGATCATTTATGAATATGTTGAATAGGACTTGGCCCAGAACAGACCCCTGGGGGACACCACTATCTACCTCTCTCCATTCCGAAAACTGACCGTTTATTCCTACCCTTTGTTTCCTATCTTTTAACCAGTTACCAATCCACGAGAGAACCTTCCCTCTTATCCCCTGGTAGCTCCCTTTGTTTAAGAGCCTTTGGTGAGGGACCTTGTCAAAGGCTTTCTGAAAATCTAAGTACACTATATCCACTGGATCCCCCTTGTCCACATGCTTGTTGACCCCCTCAAAGAATTGTAGTAGATTGGTGAGGCATGATTTCCCTTTACAAAAGTCGTATTGACTCTTCTCCAACAAATCCTGTTCATGGTTTGTGTCTGATAATTCTGTTCTTTACTACAATAGTTTCGATCAGTTTGCCTGGTACTGAAGTTAGTCTTACCATCCTGTAATTGCCAGGATCTTTCCTGCAGACTTTTTTAAAAATCAGCATCACATTAGCTATCCTCCAGTCATCTGACACAGGGCCAGAAAGGCTTAAGCAACTTGCAGGCTAATTAACCCAAATTCAAAGTTTAGGGACATGTTAAAAAAGTATGTAAATGGTCATTAGGACCATTTCCTGTTAGATAGATTACAGCTTTGAAATGTAAACTTGTATTGTTAGAGAATTTAAAGGTAATACTAATTGTATGTGTTTAGTTCTATCTTGTTAGATGGTAGCCATGTAACCAGATGGTTCCTGTCTGTTTCTATATCAATTGATTCAAAGATCAAAAGGGAATATTAACATTGAGATGAAACTTGGGTGTAATAATGTCATTGTCTATGTGTCGCTGTGAAGTCTGTAGTAAACTGTCTATGAACTGCTTAATAGATAATTACCTTATGCTGATAAATGCAGCTAGTTACCTGTGTATACATAGGAAACAGGTAATTCTGCTTCAAAGCCACTATTCTTCACCCAAGGAATACCTGCTGTCAAGAAGCTATTGATAGTTTGCCAGTGATCTATAAAAAACTCTTGGGACCTGATCCTGTATCTCAGATCTGCTTAAGCTTCATCAGGGGAAATTTGAATTACAAGACTGAGATCCCCAGTCCCATCTGGGCCACCCTGATATTGGGTATTTGGACATTGGACTATACCCTGATGAACTGATTGTCACAGAGTGTGGAGGAGCCAGGGTCCTGCACCCCCCACTTCCTGCAATTCACCGTGACTCTCAGCCAGCCAATACAACAGAAGGTTTATTGGACGACAGGAACAGAGTCCCAAACAGAGCTTGTAGGTACAACCAGAACCCTTCAGCCAGGTCCATCTTGGGGGGTGGGGAGCTTAGACCCCAGCCCTGGGGCTCCCTCCATTTCCCGAGCCAGCTCCAAACTGAAACCCCCTCCAGCCGGCTCCCCCAGCCTGCCCCCCCCCCAGCTCCTGCTCCAGCCTTTGTCCAGTTTTCCGGGCAGGTGTCACCTGGCCCCAGCCCCCTCCTGGGCTCAGGTTACGTGCTCAGGTATCTTCCCTCAAGTGAAATCACAACCTGTTATCCCAGCACCACTGCAGACAGTCCCAGTAAAACTCCTCCGCAACATTCCCAGGTCAGTCCTCCCCACTCCCTGCTCCGTCACACAGATTCTGAATGAACTCTTTGCAATTCTAAAGCTCACGGTCTCTACTATGAAACTGACCTAAGAACTCTATTCATGACTGTATGTATAATGATCTGTTAACCAATACTCTCTCTCTCTCTTTTCTTTTTTAATAATTTTATTTTAGTTAACAAGAATTGGCTATAAGCGTGTGTTTCGGTAAGATCTGGAATACTCATTAACCTGGTGGGTAATGTGTCCGATCCTTTGGGATTGGTAGAACTTTTTCTATGATGAGCAAGATTTTCAGTAATCCTCATCATATTTCACTTGGCTGTCTGGGTGGGAGCTCAAGGCTGGGTTGCTTTACGGGAACTATGTCTTTGGCTTCTGGGTAACCAGTAAGGTACTAGAAGCTGTTTTGTTGCTGGCTGGGTGAATCTAAGTATTAGAATAACCTCCAGTTTGGGGGATTGTCTGCCCCATTTTTTGCAGTTTGCCCTGTTTGAGCAATGTCAGGGTTCCCCCCCAAGACCCTGGTCATTAGTAGTTCTGCAATTTCACACCTGAGTTCCTTCAGAACTCTCAGGTGATACCATGTGGTCTTGGTGACCTATTACTGTTTAGTTTATTGATTTGTTCCAAAACCTCCTCTAATGACACCTCAATCTGGGACAGTTCCTCAGATTTGTCACCGAAAAAGAATGGCTCCGGTTTGGGAATTTCCCTCACATCCTCAGCCGTGAAGACCAATGCAAAGAATTCCTGTAGCTTCTTTTGAAGCACTTGGAGGAGAGCAAGGTGATCAGGAACTGTTAACATGGATTCACCAAGGGAAAGTTGTGCCTGACCAACCTGATTGCCTTCTATGATGAGATAACTGGCTCTGTGGATGAGGGGAAAGCAGTGGATGTGTTATTCCTTGACTTTAGCAAAGCTTTTGATACAGTCTCCCACAGTATTCTTGCCAACAAGTTAAAGAAGTATGGGCTGGATGAATGGACTGTAAGGTGGATAGAAAGCTGGCTAGATCGTCGGGCTCAACGGGAGTGATCAATGGCTCCATGTCTAATTGGCAGCCGGTATCAAGCGGAGTGCCCCAAGGGTCGGTGCTGGAGCTGGTTTTGTTCAACATCTTCATTAATGATCTGGAGGATGGCGTGGACTGCACTCTCAGAGAGTTCACGGATGACACTAAACGGGGAGGAGTGGTAGGTACGCTGGAGGGTGGGGATAGGATACAGAGGGACCTAGACAAATTAGAGGATTGGGCCAAAAGAAACCTGATGAGGTTCAACAAACACAAGTGCAGAGTCCTGCACTTAGGATGGAAGAATCCCATGCACTGCTACAGACTAGGGACCGAGTGGCTAGGCAGCAGTTCTGCAGAAAAGGACCCAGGGGTTACAGTGGACGAGAAGCTGGATATGAGTCGACAGTGTGCTCTTGTTGCCAAGAAGGCTAACGGCATTTTGGGCTGTATAAGTAGGGGCATTGCCAGCAGATCGAGGGATGTGATCATTCCCCTCTATTCAACATTGGTGAGGCCTCATCTAGAGTATTGCGTCTGGTTTTGGGCCCCCCACTACAGAAAAGATGTGGACAAATTGGAGAGAGTCCAGCGGAGGGCAACAAAAATGATCAGGGGGCTGGAGCACATGACATATGAGGAGAGGCTGAGGGAACTGGGCTTGTTTAGTCTCCAGAAGAGAAGAATGAGGGGGGATATGATAGCAGCCTTCAACTACCTGAAGGGGGGTTCCAAAGAGGATGGAGCTTGGCTGTTCTCAGTGGTACCAGATGACAGAACAAGGCGCAATGGTCTCAAGTTGCAGTGGGGGAGGTCCAGGTTGGATATTAGGAAACACTATTTCACTAGGAGGGTGGTGAAACACTGGAATGGGTTCCCTAGGGAGGTGGTGGAATCTCCATCCTTAGAGGTTTTTAAGGTCAGGCTTGACAAAGCCCTGGCTGGGATGATTTAGTTGATGTTGGTCCTGCTTTGAGCAGGGGGTTGGAGTCGATGACCTCCTGAGGTCCCTTCGAACCCTAATCTTCTCTGAGTCTATGCTTCTCCATAACACCGTCTTTCCTGAGTGCTCCTTTCCCACCACGATTCTCCAGTGGCCCCAGAGGTTGTTTGGCAGGCTTCCTGCTTTTGGTGGACTTAAAATTTTTGCTGTTAGTTTTTGTGTGTTTTGTGAGTTGCTCTTCAAATTCTTTTTTGGCCTCCCTAATTATACTTTGACACTAGTCTTGCCAGAATTTATGCTCCTATCTACTTTCCTCAATAGGATTTAACTTTTTGCCTCTCACTGCCTCTCTTACTCTGTTGTTTAGCCGCAGTGGCATTTATTTTTTTTGGTCCTATTACTGTTTTTATTTTTAATTTAATTATTAGAGCATAAGCTTTCGTGGACTACAGCCCACTTCTTCGGATGCATATAGAATGGAACATATATTGAGGAGATATATATACACACATACAGAGAGCATAAACAGGTGGGAGTTGTCTTACCAACTCTGAGAGGCCAATTAAGTAAGAGAAAAAAACTTTTAAGACAACGCCCACCTGTTCATATATATTTGACTCTATGTGTTCTTTCACTCACATTGCCGCTCACCCACCATCGCGACCTGCTCTGTCCATCCTGTATATTTTGTACTCTGGTATTATCGTGTCCCTTTGTTTAGCATCATTCCACCGAGTTTCTGTGCTGCTATTATATCTATACACCCATTGAATACCAGGCAATCTAGTTCACCCATCTTCGTATTTAGACTTCTAGTATTTGTACACAACCACTTATCAAATGTGTCAGTATTTAGCTGTCTGCCATCATGTGATCGATTGAATGGGACCCTTTCTCATTTGACTGTTTCTCTTCAGTTCCTACCCGTACTTTATCATTTTCCATCCTTTCCTCTTTATTGGGATATAGAGAATCCCCTCTAATAAATCCTCCCTTAAGGGATGTGTCTGTCCAAATTGTGTGCTCCTCTGCACCTGTCAGCTTTCCCCAGCCCTTAGTTTCAAAACTCCTCCATGGCCTTTTTCACTTGACATGCTGGCGATCTGGTTCCGTTTTGGTTTAGGTGGAGCCCATCCTTCCTGTACAGGCTCCTTCTTTCCCAAAAGGTTCCTCAGTTCCTAATAAACCTAAATCCCTCCTCTGACCCTGTCTCCCATCTCCGATAGCTTAAACATTTCCTACTTGAGTGTTTGTGCCACCCTTCAGCAAAGCCAGTGGTCAGCACAAAGGGCTCAGCGCAGTTACACGGTTACTGCAGCTACGTAGGGGAGAGGTGTTTGCTCTCATACCTGGGGCAGCTGCATAGACGAAAAGGCTGTCGGTGTGCCTCGGGATCAGCTTCATGATGTCTGACTCATTAGAAGAAAAGCTGGTTGAGTGAGCCCTGGCGGAGCAGCTGTTGATAGCAGGACTGTCAGTTGGATCACAGTTCTTCACAAGGACACCTTCATCTCTGCTATCTGGAACCACACAAGCACAGTTTCTCTTTCAGAGGCCATGAGTTCGTCCTTTGCCGATTTCACTGACTGAAGAGTGGCAGAGTAGGGGAGCCCTCACTCCGCAGACATTAGAAAGGAGGGAAACTGGGTCTTCAGACGGGGCAGGGAGATCTGGAAGAAACTGATCTGACTTTACAGCTCTCCCAGTGAGCACCGAGTTCTGATTTCCTGGCTGCATTGCCAGGTGCTGGCAGCTGGACGCGGAGTCACAGGGGTGATCTATGCACCCACGCGGTGACTTTTGCTCTCACACAACAGTGATATGGAGAAACAGCCCAGACACAGCTGGGTCCCAAATAACTGTTTTTACACCGACGTGCCAGGCCCAGGGACGTACACATGCTGCTCGGGTGGTTTCTAAAACAGAGACCACAGCGAGTGCCCAGGAGGGCTCACAACCTATTTAAGGGGAGACTGCCCAATTCCTGTATCCTCAATGTGCCAGGGCTGCATGTAGAGGTTCAAGGTAAAAAATCCAAAAGGGGCAGCTTGGCCTCGGGCCGAGAAAAGGACAGAGCGCTGGAAAGACTGGCGCTGAGCTTTCAGGGGATGATAAAAGAGTGAGAAACAGGACAGAAACTGGTTCAAGAAGAGAGACGTGTAGTGACTGTTGACAGGGAAAAGCGAATGGTTTAACGTCCCTGCACCTTACAGTGAACTGTCTCGGAGACTCACCCCCCCGGCAGGCCTGGATGACGAAGACCTTGGGTTTGCCCTGCAGCGCTTGGCAGGTCTCGTTGGTCATCTCTGCAAACAGCTTCTCCAGCTCCATTTCCTCCCCGTCGGCGCCTAACACAACCGCGCTGTCTCCTGGCTTCCTGCTCATCCCTCTGTGAGCCATGAGGACGACGAAGCAGCAGCTCACGGGATCACCCCTGGAGTTGATTTCCTTTCTGAACTTCTCCAGCTCCTCCTTGAAACCCTTTGATCAGACAGAGGGAATCAGACAAACCACCAGGTGGCCGAGGAACTTCAGTCACGGTAAATATCAACGTCTGCAAATTAGTGAGTGAGAGTCTCCCCTTCTGCTCTGGGCCTGTTTATTTCTGGGACTGTCAGTGTCTACCACATAAAACTGAATAAAAGTCAGACTGGGATGTGCAAGGGGGTCCCCATGCAGGGAGGAAGCGGCGCTGGCTGACGGGGCAGGCGGGAACAGGCTCCCCGGGGCTGGGATTCCCAGGGTGGGCAGCACTGGCTGACGGAGGTGGGGGAACAGGCTCCCCGGGGCTGGGATTCCCGGGGCGGGCAGCACTGGCGGACGGGGCGGGGGGAACAGGCTCCCCAGAGCTGGGATACCCGGGGCGGGCAGCACTGGCTGACGGGGTAGCGGCTCCCTGGCGCTAGGATTCCCGTGGTGGGGGCAGTGTTGGCTGACGGGGTCCATGCTGGAGTCAGACATCCATTCCCTAGGGCAGTCTTTCAGCAGAGCCATAGTTAAAGGCGTCCCAAGGCTGATGTATTTCACAACAGAGCTGTTCAGGCTCCGAGTAGGCCCCGAGCTCGTCGCTCTGCCCAGCTCCCACACTGATCCGAGGCACAGAGACTCTGGCTCTGGGGTCGTCACTGGAAGGGAACGTGGTTCACAGGGAGAAGCGCAGACACTTACCGATGCCTTGGGATCCCTGATCACCTGGTTCTCAAAGCCCAAAGCTTTAAACATGGTTTCCAGGGCTGTGATGTCCTTGTCAGCTCCTTTTCGATTCTCCGTGACGCAGAGCGTCAGGGCCAGACGCGCTCCCCCCATGTCATAAACCTGCAAGGAGGGTCCAGCCGTTAGTCTCTCCACTGTCACAGACACTTACTATATCTCAGGTCAAACCCTGGGGGACGTCAGGTCCCGCTATGGCTGATGGAGGGACTTGACACTGGTGGAAACTCAGACGCTGGGGCCCAATTCTCTGTTGAACGGCTCCTTGCACAGTAATTTACAAACAGAGCAGAGCGGGGATATAACCCTACCATGCTGATCCAGTACAGCTTGACCCTTGGTTAGCACGGGAGTACGTTCACTGACAAGAAACGTCGTTAATGTATCAGAGGGGTAGCCGTATTAGTCTGGACCTGTAGAAAGCAACAGAGAATCCTGTGGCACCTTTAAGACTAACAGATGTATTGTAGTAGAGAGTTAATGCAGAGAGTTAAGGTCCCCACCGGTATCTCGTGCCCGTCCAGAACGACAAGTCCCGCCAGACTCGAGCTTGGGCAAATCAGGGATCAGAGTTAAGGTCAATGCTCAATGCAACCTTAGCTCTGCCCTCACTGAGCAATGCTCCTGACACCAGTGACACGCCCAGTCCGCCATAGCAATGTACTGACCGGCGCTACCTGCCCTTGCCCTTCGCTCAGACACCGAGGTCTTGTCTAGCTGATCACTTTGTTTGTGACAAGCTCTATGATGCTCCTTGAACTAATCCCCAGATCTGACACCAATCCCAGCTCTGCCAAGAGGCTCCAGCTCACCCCTCCCCGAGTCAGTACAGCTACATCTCACCCAACAAACACAGCCTCAAGGAGCTGACTGAGGAGAGATCTGAGCCATTAGCCATTATCTTTGAGAAATCATGGGAGACGGGAGAGATTCCAGAAGACTGGAAAAGGGCAAATCTAGTGCCCATCTATAAACAGGGAAATAAGGACAACCCGGGGAGTTACAGACCAGTCAGCTTCACTTCTGTCCCCGGAAAGATAATGGAGCAAATAATTAAGCAATCGATTTGCAAACACCTAGAAGATAATAAGGTGATAAGTAACAGTCAGCCTGGATTTGTCAAGAACAAATCGTGTCAATCCAAGCCGATCACTTTCTTTGACAGGGTAACAAGTCTTGTGGATGGGGGAAAGTGGTAGATGTGATATATCTTGACTTTAGTAAGGGTTTTGATACTGTCTCGCATGATCTTCTCATAAACAAACTAGGGAAATGAAACCTAGATGGAGCTACCACAAGGTGGTGCAAAACTGGTTGGAAAACTGTTCCCAGAGAGTAGTTATCAGTGGTTCACACTCAGGCTGGAAGGGCAGAACGAGTGGGGTCCCGCAGGGATCGGTTCTGGGTCCGGTTCTGGTCAATATCTTCATCACTGATTTAGATCATGGCATAGAGAGTACACTGATAAAGTTTGCAGATGATACCAAGCTGGGAAGGGGTTGCAACAACCCAAGGAGATGATACAGCCTGAAACAACAGCTCTGAGATGTGTGAACTGCTCCACTCCCTTCAGTGGGTGTCTACTCCCCAGTGCGGGAGAGTCTATGATGTGTGTCAAGTTGCCTGTTCTCAGCTCCCCACCCCAGTCTCAGCAGTTTGTTCTGGCTGCATGCTCCCAGCAGGCCTGTTCTCAGCACCCCCATGGCCCCGCAGAAGGGCAGGGCTTCCCCAGGTCCTGGCTCACATTGGGGGAAAGGAGAAGGGCTCAGACCTCTCCTCAGAAAGGGCAAGACCCTGCATATCCCAGTTCCCACATAGCGGGCTGTGAGAGGGGCAGAGTTAAGGGTGACTCTGTCTTCACATTTCCTGGTTTCCGGAGGTTTAAATTCAGCCACTCCCCATGTTCGCGAAGGACACAAGGCAGCACTGGGCCATCTTAACTCTGCCTTCACCAAGTGTTTTAGACAGTGAGTCGTTTTTAATGAGGGCTGAGATTCCGACATCATCACAGGATTCCAGGAGCCAGAGGTCTAGGCAGGAGCCTAGCTTGCCTCTGCTGTCATCTGGCAAACTGGAATTGGAGTGGGGGGAGGGAAGAAGCAATAGTCCCCCATTAAAGAGGCAGCTGAGTCTCTTAGTTGAGGGCATTGCTGATTAACCTGCCCAGGGATGTGCAGTTACTTTGACTTTATAAAATAAAGCACTGACCGTATGCTCAGGTTCCTGTTCAGTTGTTTTCTTTTCCAAGTTTTTCTCCACCTGTGAATTCTTTTTTCTGTTTCGAACTTCGCTATTCCCAGAGCTGGATGTGTTCAGATGAAGGGGAGAAGAAGGTTTAGGGTCAGGGTTAGGTTTTGGAGGAGATGATTTAGCTTCTGGAGGTGGCTGGGAGCGATAGTTTCCATAACTTTGGCTGTTCCTGGAGTTCTTGAATTCACGTCCCGTTGGCGCGGTGGTCAGAAGAACAGAGGAATTCCACTAGCAAAAGTAAAAAGATGTTTTTTTCAGTGTCTTTAGTGTTTTATTCTCGTGGAAGACTCTGCAATTGGGCAGACACAGTTTCTTCCCTCTGTGGCAGGGTGACCAGATGTTCACAGTGAAAACCAGGGCCGTTTGCCACATAGGAAGAGGACAGATTTAGCAGGGGTCAGAGAGCTCTGAACGGGGCTGCGTTCACACTGCCCAGAAAAGTTTCAATCCGGAGACAGTAGCCGAGACATTAGGGAACAAGGAGGCACCGGACACAGAGACAGAAGCCCTGGGAGATTAGCCCTGAGAAAAGCCTAGAGAGCTTTGGGAGCTTCCATCCTGGCTCTGAGCACAGAAACCGTCCCTTGTTTGTCCCTCCAGTGTTCAAGGAAACAGGATTTCATGTGCAGTTTTGATAAACAAACAGAACTGCATTAAAGACACACCTGACTCCTCCGAATGGAAACAACTTGCCAGGCTCCAAACTTTGACAAGTCCTTGAGTCCAAATGGTTAACACCATTTTCGAATACCAGACAGACAGACTTTTCTAGCAGACTGGGGATATGGGTCATCATTGAGAGGCACTGGCAGAGGTGGGGGGGGCAGGGCTGGGCTAGCAGGGGCTGCGGGTTGGGAGTGAGGTGCACTGGCACTGGGGGGGGGCAGGGCTGGGCTAGCAGGGGCTGCGGGTCGGGAGTGAGGGGCACTGGCAGAGCTGGGGGGGACAGGGCTGGGCTGGCAGGGGCTGCGGGTCGGGAGTGAGGGGCACCGGCAGAGCTGGGGGGGCAGGGCTGGGCTGGCAGGGGCTGTGGGTCGGGAGTGAGGGGCACCGGCAGAGCTGGGGGGGGGCAGGGCTGGGCTGGCAGGGGCTGCGGGTCAGGAGTGAGGGGCACCGGCAGAGCTGGGGGGGGCAGGGCTGGGCTGGCAGGGGCTGCGGGGGTCGGGAGTGAGGGGCACCGGCAGAGCTGGGCGGGGGCAGGGCTGGGCTAGCAGGGGGCTGCGGGTCGGGAGTGAGGGGCACCGGCAGAGCTGGGCTGGCAGGGGCTGTGGGTCGGGGAGTGAGGGGCAACCGGCAGAGCTGTGGGGGGGCAGGGCTGGGCTGGCAGGGGGCTGCGGGTCAGGAGTGAGGGGGCACCGGCAGAGCTGGGGGGAGCCCAGGGCTGGGCTGGCAGGGGCTGCGGGTCGGGAGTGAGGGGCACCGGCAGAGCTGGGCTGGCAGGGGCTGCGGGTCGGGAGTGAAGGGCACCGGCCAGAGCTGGGGGGCAGAGCTGGGCTGGGCAGGGGCTGCGGGTCGGGAGTGAGGGGCACCGGCAGAGCTGGGGGGGGGCAGCGCTGGGCTGGCAGGGGCTGCGGGTCGGGGTGGAGCGGGGGGCTGGGCTGTCTCAGATCCTTTCACCCTTGTGTCTCCGGTTCTGCGGTGCAGAGTTTAGACCGGCGAGTAGATACTTACAGTAGTATAGAACGCCACTGCCAGGGGGCTATGACAACCACAACACCGAAGCAGACCAAAGTTGTCCCAGGGTTTGTCACATACTCCTCACTGGGGGCCCTGCCAGGGACATGGAAGGATGGTTATTAATTATCACTTTGTCTCACTTCTTACAACCCCAAAAGCTGTTATTCTAGGGCTGCAGAGTCAAGCCCTGGAAAGCCAGGAAAATGAGAGAATTAATTGCGCCCCATGAAGAGATGGAGGGATCTGGGGGTCTGGATAAGAGAAAAGGGAGAGGGGGCAGGGATGGGGGCAGAGAGGAGCAGTGGGGGAGTACCTGGGGGTGGGGATGGAGCAGAGGGGGAGGGGCAGGTATGGGGGCAGAGGGGAGCAATGGGGGAGTAGCTGGGGGGTGGGGATGGGGCAAGGGGGAGGGGCAGGGATGGGGGCAGAGAGGAGCAGGGGGAGGGGGATGAGGGGTAGTAGTTGGGGGGTGGGGAGGGAGCAGGGGGGTACTGGGGCACTTACCCCTCCTCTCTCAGCGCCTTGAGCTCTGGCCAGGGTGGCCTGGATCGCAGGGATTAGGAGCACGGCCCACAGCCCCCATGGGAAGCGCTGCATGGTGCTGGGAGGAAAGAGGAGTGGAGTGAGAACCAGAGGGCATCTGTGGACGAAGTGGGGAATGTTCTTAAAGTTTTTCTCTGAATACTCTGTGTGTGCCTCAGTTTCCCCTATGCCTTTCTTAGGTATCTAGCTGGTGGGATAAGGGTGTGTGATTGTTGCAGAGCCCGAGAGGGCCAGTGCGATGCTGTCTGCACAGATAATTGCCGAAACCCTGTCTCCTGGCAACTGATGGCCTGGGCCTCTCCCCGGCAAGGTGCCAACTGAAGGTGTTGGAGAACAAAGAGATCAGGTGACCTCCTGGCCTCGGAAAAGAGACAAAGGCCAGTGAGGAGGGGCTGGAGAGTTTTCAGTTTGGAGCTGGCTGGGGAAAGAGAGGGATGGCCCGGACCCGGGGTCTGGCCTCCCTAACCCCCCAAGATGGACCTGATTGAGGGGTCCTGTTCTCTGTACCTACAAGCTCTGGTTTGGGACTGTGTTTCCTATCGTCTAATAAACCTTCTGTGTTACTGGCTGGCTGAGAGTCCCGGGGAATCGCAGGAAGTGGAGGGTGCGGGGTCCTGACTCCCCCATACTCTGACAGCATCTGACTGCCCCCCAGGGCTGATCCAGCCCCTTGGCCAGGGGATTTCACGTCACTATTCAGGGCAGGCCGGGAAACGTCTTTGTTTGGCCTGGAGAACCCAGCGCATCTTCCCCTCGGGTCACAGTACATCACTGTGGGGGAGGCTGGTTTGTCCGGGTGTTTTTCAATTTAATCCGTTACTTAGTTAGGAGTTCAAATGTATTTTAATGTAGGACTTTTCCAAAATCCCCAGTCTGATTTTATACACCAACACGTGGCTGGTTTCCATCCCTTCAGCCTGTGTCTGACAATTGCCTTTGTCCCCTCACTTCCCCATTATAGTCACAAGTTTCCCTTCCTGAAAAAAGCACCATTTCCCATAACTCCCTGTGGGGACTTGCGCTGTTGGTCTCAGTACAGGCGGGCCACGTCAGCCATTTCTCATTATTTCCCCTGGGGATGAAGCCACCATCTGGCCCCATTTCGGTGACGTGGTCAGGAGGGTCTGAAGTCTAGATCTTCAGCCTTCTTCTGTGTCTTGGTCGGAATATGAACAAGAGGCTAAGCAGCTCTCCAACACCACATTGTACAAGCCATTACCCTCTGATCGCACTGAGGGTTACCAAAAAAAACTACACCATCTACTCAAGAAACTGCCTGAAAAAGCACTAGAGCAAATCCGCACAGACACACTCCTAGAATCCTGACCAGCGATATTCTATCTGCTACCCAAGATCCATAAACCTGGAAATCCTGGACGCCTCATCATCTCAGGCATTGGCACCCTGACAGCAGGATTGTCTGGGTAGGTAGATCGCCTCCTAAGGCCCTACGCTACCAGCACTCCCAGCTATCTTCGAGACACCACTGACTTCCTGAGAAAACTACAATCCATTGATGATCTTCCTGAAAACACCATCCTGGCCACTATGGACGTAGAAGCCCTCTACACCAATATTCCACACAAAGATGGACTACAAGCCGTCAGGAACAGTATCCTCGATAATGTCACGGCAAACCTGGTGGCTGAACTTTGTGACTTTGTCCTCACCCACAACCATTTCACATTTGGGGACAATATATACCTTCAAATCAGTGGCTCTGCTATGGGTACCCGCATGGCCCCACAGTATGCCAACATTTTTATGGCTGACTTAGAACAACGCTTCCTCAGCTCTCGTCCCCTAACGCCCCTACTCTACTTGCGCCACATCAACGACATCTTCATCATCTGGACCCATGGAAAAGAAGCCCTTGAGGAATTCCACCATGATTTCAATAATTTCCATCCCACCATCAACTTCAGCCTGGACCAGTCCACACAAGAGATCCACTTCCTGGACACTACTGTGCTCATAAATGATGGTCACATAAACACCACCCTATACCGGAAACCTACTGACCGCTACACTTACCTACATGCCTCCAGCTTCCATGCAGGACACACCACACGATCCATTGTCTACAGCCAAGCTCTACGATACAACCGCATTTGCTCCAATCCCTCAGACAGAGACAAACACCTACAAGATCTCTATCAAGCATTCTTAAAACTAGAATACGCACCTGCTGAAGTGAAAAAACAGATTGACAGAGCCAGAAGAGTACCCAGAAGTCACCTACTTCAGGACAGGCCCAACAAAGAAAATAACAGAACACCACTAGCTGTCACCTTCAGCCCCCAACTAAAACCTCTCCAGTGCATCATCAAAGATCTACAACCTATCCCGAAGGACGATCCCTCACTCTCACAGATCTTGGGAGGCAGGCCAGTCCTTGCTTACAGACAACCCCCCAACCTAAAGCAAATACTCACCAGCAACCACACATCACTGAACAAAACCACTGACCCAGGAACCTATCCTTGTAACAAACCCCGATGCCAACTCTGTCCACATATCTATTCAAGTGACATCATCATAGGACCTAACCACATCAGCCATACCATCAGGGGCTCGTTCACCTGCACATCTACCAACGTGATCTATGCCATCATGTGTCACCAATGCCCCTCTGCCGTATACATTGGCCAAACCGGACAGTCTCTATGCAATAGAATAAATGGATACAAATCAGATGTCAAGAATTATAACATTCAAAAACCAGTTGGAGAACACTTCAATCTCCCTGGCCACTTGATTACAGACCTAAAAGTCGCAATATTACAACAAAAACACTTCAAAAACACACTCCAACTAGAGAGTGCTGAATTGGAATTAATTTGCAAATTGGACACTATTAAATTAGGCTTGAATAAAGACTGGGAGTGGATGGGCCATTACACAAAGTAAAACTATTTCCTCATGTTTATCCCGCCCCCCTCCCGCCATACAGTTCCTCATCTCTCCTTGACAATGCCTGGAAATGGGCCATTTTCATTACCACTACAAACAGTTCTTTTTCTCTCCTGCTGATAATAGCTCACCTTAACTGATCACTCTCCTTATAGTGTGTATGGTAATACCCATTGCTTCATGGGGTGTGTGTATATATATATATATATATATATATATTCCTACTGTATTTTCCACTACATGCAGCTGATGAAGTGGGCTGTAGTTCACGAAAGCTTATGCTCTAATAAATGTGTTAGTCTCTAAGGTGCCACAAGTCCTCCTGTTCTTTTTACGGATACAGACTAACACGGCTGCTACTCTGAAACCTGTGCTACAAGAGTTATTGTTACTCCTCTGTGGGGACCAGCCCATAAAGGGGAATATGAAACACACACACATGGCCCGATTCCCTCTCCCAGGGGGCAGCATTGCACACGCACACACACACACACACACACCAATTCCCACGGGGCGCAGCTGTGCAAATGCACACCCAAACACACACACAGCCCCGATGTCTGCAGGGGCAGTGCTGGGTACACACAGACACACCCCCACACTATTTGCCAGCGGGTTACACAACCATTTGCTGACAGCAGTAGCCGTCCGGGTCCCGTTGCAGGGAGAGGTGCGGGGTGGAGTCGCCGGGTGCGGTGATGAGGGAGGATGGCTGGGGAGTAGCAGAGGATGAGCCTGGAGATTAAGGGGCACTTGGCCTTGGAGGGGAATTACAGCTCTGTGGCAGGGGCAGATTTGTACCTATTACGGCACAAATTTTGCACCAAGATGTGTGAACAGGAACTTAGGCCAGGGGCTCTTGCAACAAATTGTTTGGTGGCCTCGGAGTGC